>NW_028244108.1:0-79503 GCF_964263255.1 Lissotriton vulgaris
GCCTTCTTCAGCCTGGATAGCTTGACTCCAGTGATGTGGAGAGCCTGGGACTCACGTCTGAGCATACCCAGCCCACTCGGGTGAAAATTGCAAAAAACACAGTTGATGGACAGAATGCAGAACAATGTTTTACATTCACCCCAGTACAAAGATCTGGGCCTAAATCCATCAGTTTTTTTGCACTCCACACCACCCTAGGTCAGACAATGGCTATATGCAAATCAGCCTTGACCCTGTGCCTCATGGGAACAGTCCAGCCCGAACTACCAAGCCATGTCTTTCCTAGACCAGAATCAAGCATCCAAGGACCGGTTTCTGGCTATCAACCTTCTTCATCCTGGATAGCTTGACTCTAGTGATGTGGAGAGCCTGGGACTCACGTCTGAGCATACCCAGCCCACTCGGGGTGAAAATTGCAAAAAACACAGTTGATGGACAGAATGCAGAACAATGTCCTACATTCACCCCAGTACAAAGATCTGGGCCTAAATCCATCGTTTTTTGCACTTCACACCACCCTAGGTCAGACAATGGCTATATGCAAATCAGCCTTGACCCTGTGCCTCATGGGAACAGTCCAGCCCGAACTACCAAGCCATGTCTTTCCTAGACCGGAATCAAGCATCCAAGGACCGGTTTCTGGCTATCAGCCATCTTCAGCCTGGATAGCTTGACTCAAGTGATGTGGAGAGCCTGGGACTCACGTCTGAGCATTTTTACCCAGCCCACTTGCGGATGCGGCGCAGGTGGTAGAAGCAGAAGTGTTGGGGTGAGTGAGGGGGGTGTGAGAGTGTGTGGGGTTAAGGGGGAGAGGGTGTGTGAGGGTGAGGGGGTATGAGGGTGAGGAGGTGAGGGGGTGTGAGGGTGAGGGTGTGTGAGGGTGAGGGGATGTGTGAGGGTGTGTGTGAGGGGGGTGTGAGGGTGAGTTAGGGTGTGTGAGGGTGTGTGAGGGTGTGAGGGTAAAAGGGGTGTGAGGGTGTGTGAGGGTGAGTGGGGTGAGTGGGTGTTAGGGTGAGGGGTGTAAGGGTGAGTGTGTGAAGAGAGGGTGTGTGTGAGGGTGAGAGGATGTGAGGGTGAGTGAGGGTATGTGAGGGTGAGAGGGTGTGTGAGGGGGAGTGAGGGCATGTGAGGGTGTGTGAGGGTGAGAGGGTGTGTGAGGGTGAGTGAGGGTGAGAGGGGTGTGAGGGTGAGGGGTTGTGAGTGTGAGTGAGGGTGTGTGAGGGTGTATGAAGGTGAGGTGGGATGAGGGGGTGTGAGGGTGAGGGGGTGTGAGGGTCAGTGAGGGGGTGTGAGGGTGAGTGAGGGGGTGTGAGGGTGTGAGGGTGGGTGATGGTGAGGGTGTGTGAGGGTGAGGGGGTGTGAGGATGAGGGGGTGTGAGGGTGGGTGAGGGTGAGGGGGTGTGAGGGTAAGTGAGGGTGAGGGGGTGTGAAGGTGAGGGTGAGGGGGTGTGAGGGTGTGTGAGGGCGTAAGGGTGAGGGTGTGAGGGTGAGGGTGTTGAGGGTGAGAGGCTGAGGGTGTGTGAGGGTGAGAGCGTGTGTGAGTGTGTGTGAGGGTGCGGGTGTGAGAGTGAGGGTGAGTGAAGGGGGAAGGGGGTGTGGGGGTGAGGGGTTGGGTGAGGGTGAGGCGGAGGGGTTGTGAGCATGAGGGTGGATGAGGGTGATGGGGTGTGAGGGTGAGTGAGGGTGTATGAGGGTGAGAGGGTGTGTGAGGGTGAAAGAGTGTGTGAGGGTGTGAGAGGGTGAGTGAGGGTGTGTGTGGGTGTGGCTGAGAGGGTGTTTTAGGGTGAGGGGATGTGTGGGTGAGGGTGAGTGAGGGTGTGTGAGGGTGAGAGGGTTTTGGGGTTGAGGGGTTGTGAGGTTGAGGGGGTGTGAGGATGAGGTTGTGAGGGTGGGTGAGGGTGTGTGAGGGTGAGAGGGTTGTGAGGGTGAGGGGTGTTAGGGTGAGGGGGTGTTGTGAGGGTGAGCATGTGAGGGTGAGTGTGTGAGGGGGTGTGAGTATGAGGGGGTGTGTGGGTGAGGGTGTGAGGTTGAGCGAGGTTGTGTGAGGGGAGAAGGTTGTGAGGGTGAGGGGGTGAGTGAGGGTAGGTGTGTGAGGGTGAGGGTGTGTGAGGGTGAGGGGGTGAGAGTGTGTGAGGGTGAGGGGGTGAGGGGGTATGAGGGGGTGTGAGGTTGTGTGAGCATGAGAGGGTGTGTGAGGGTGAGACTGTGTGAGGGTGAGTGAGGGTGTGTGAAAATGAGAGAGTGTGTGAGTGTGAGTGAGGGTGAGAGGGTTGTGGGGGTGAGGGGATGTGAGGGTGAGGGGATGTGAGGGTGAGCGTGTGAGGGTACGTGAGGGTGTGTGACTGAGAGTGAGGGTGTGTGAGGGTGAGAGGGGTGTGAGGGTGAGGCTGTGAGGGGGTGTGAGGGTGAGGGTGAGGGAGGGTGAGGGGATGTGAGGGGTGTGATGGTGTGTGAGGGGTGTGTGAGGGTGAGTTAGGGGGTGTGAGGGTGTGTGAGGGTGAAAGGGGTGTGCGGGTGAGGGGGTGTTAGGGTGAGGGGGTAAAAGGTAAGGGTGAGCGTGTGATGGGAGGGTGTGTGAGGGTGAGGGGATGTGAGGGTGAGAGGGTGTGTGAGGGTGTGTGAGGACGTGAGGGTGAGAGGGTGTGTGAGGGTGAGTGAGGGTGAGGGGTTGTGAGTGTGTGAGGGTGTGTGAGGGGGATGAGGGTGTGTGAGGATGCGGTGTTGTAAGGGTGTAAGGGGGTGTGAGGGTGTGAGGGTGAGGGGTGTGAGGGTGTGTGAGGGTGAGTGAGGGTGTGTGAGGGTCAGAGTGTGTGAGGGTGGGCGATGGTGAGGGTGGGTGAGGGTGAGGGGGTGTGAGGGTGAGGGGGTGTGAGGGTGAGGGGGTGTGAGGGTGTAAGGGTGAGGGTGTGAGGGTGAGGGAATTTGAGGGTGAGGCTGAGGGTGTGTGAGGGGTTGTGAGCATGAGGGTGTATGAGGGTGAGGGTGCGGAGGGTGCGGGTGAGTGATGGGGGAGGGGGGTGTAAGAGTGAGGGGTTGTGTGAGGGCAAGGGTCTGAGGGTGAGTGAGAGTGTATGAGGATGAGAATGTGTGAGGGTGAGTGAGGGTGGGTGTGGGTGAGAGGGTGTTTGAGGGTGAGGGGGTGTGTGGGTGAGGGGGAGTGAGGGTGTGTGAGGGTGAGAGGGTTGTGGGGGTGAGGGGTTGTGAGGTTGAGGGGGTGTGAGGGTGTGAGGGTGAGGTTGTGAGGATGAGTGAGGGTGTGTGATGGTGAGAGGGTTGTGAGGGTGAGGGGTGTTAGGGTGAGGGGGTGTTGTGAGGGTGAGCGTGTGAGGGTGAGTGTGTGAGGCTGTGTGAGTATGAGGGGGGTGTGGGTGAGGGTGTGAGGTTGAGTGAGGTTGTGTGAGGGGAGAGGGTTTTGAGGGTGATGGGGTGTGAGGGCGGGTGAGGGGGTGACGGTGTGTGAGTGTGATGGGGTGAGAGGGTGTGTACGGTTGTGTGATCATGAGAGGGTGTGTGAGGGTGAGACTGTGTGAGGGTGTTTGAGGGTGAGGGGGGGTGAGGGGGTGTGAGGATGAGGGGTTGTAAGGGTGTAAGAGGTGTGAGGGTGAGGGTGTGAGGGTGAGGGGTGTGAGGGTGAGGGGGTGTGAGGCTGAGTGAGGGTGTGTGAGGGTGAGAGGGTGTGAGGGTGAGTGTGTGTGAGGGTGGGTGAGGGTGAGGGGGTGTGAGGGTGAGTGGTGTGAGGGTGAGTGGTGTGAGGGTGTGGGGTGTGAGGGTAAGTGAGGGTGAGGGAGTGTGAGGGTAAGTGAGGGTGAGGGGGTGTGAGGGTGAGGGTGAGGGGGTGTGAGGGTGAGGGTGTGAGGGTGAGGGCATTTGAGGGTGAGAGGCTGAGGGTGTGTGAGGGTGAGAGGGTGTGTGAGTGTGTGTGAGGGTGAGGGTGTGGGTGTGTGAGGGTGAGGGTGAGTGATGGGGAGGGGGGTGTAAGGGTGAGGGGTTGTGTGAGGGTGAGGGTGTGAGGGGGGTGAGGGTGAGGGTGTGAGTGTTAGTGAGGGTGTATGCGGGTGAGAGGGTGTGTGAGGATGAGAGAGTGTGTGATGGTGTGTGAGGGTGGGTGTGGGTGAGAGGGTGTGTGAGGGTGAGGGGGGTGTGGGTGAGGGTGTGAGGGTGAGTGAGGGTGTGTGAGGATGAGAGGGTTGTGAGGGTGAGGGGCTGTGAGGGTCAGGTGTGTGTGGGTGAGAGGGTGTTTGAGGGTGAGGGTGTGTGTGGGTGAGGGGGTGCGAGGGTGTGTGAGGGTGAGAGGGTTGTGGGGGTGAGGGGTTGTGAGGTTGAGGGGGTGTGAGGGTGAGGTTGTGAGGGTGAGTGAGGGTGAGAGGGTTGTGAGGGTGAGGGGTGTTAGGGTGAGGATGTGTTGTGAGGGTGAGCATGTGAGGGTGAGTGTGTGAGGGTGTGTGAGTATGAGGGGGTGTGTGGGTGAGGGTGTGAGGTTGAGTGAGGTTGTGTGAGGGGAGAGGGTTTTGAGGGTGATGGGGAGTGAGGGTGGGTGTGTGAGGTTGAGGGGGTGTGAGGGTGAGGTTGTGAGGGTGAGTGAGGGTGTGTGAGGGTGAGAGGGTTGTGAGGGTGTTAGGGTGAGGGGTTTTTGTGAGGGTGTGTGAGTATGAGGGGGTGTGTGGGTGAGGGTGTGAGGTTGAGTGAGGTGTGAGGGGAGAGGGTTGTGAGGGTGATGGGGTGTGAGGGTGAGTGAGGGTGGGTGTGTGAGGGTGAGGGTGTGCGAGGGTGAGGGTGTGAGGGGGTGTGAGGGTGAGGGGGTGAGAGGGTGTGAGGGTGTGTAAGGTTGTGTGAGCATGAGAGGGTGTGTGAGGGTGAGACTGTGTGAGGGTGAGTGAGGGTGAGAGGGTGTGTGGGGGTGAGTGAGGGTGTGTGAGGGTGAGAGGGTTGTGAGGGTGAGGGATGTGAGGGGATGTGAGGTTGAGCATGTGAGGGTAAGTGAGGATGTGTGAGAATGAGGGGGGGTGTGGGAGAGGGTGAGAGGGTGTATGAGAGTGAGAGGGTTGTGAGGGTGAGGGGGTGAGGGGGTGTGAGGGTGAGGGTGTGTGAGGGTGAGGGGATGTGAGGGATGTGTGAGGGTGTGTGAGGGTGAGTTAGGGTGTATGAGGGTGAGTTAGGGTGTATGAGGGTGAAAGGGGTGTGAGGGTGTGTGAGGGTGAGGGGGTGTGAGGGTGCGTGAGGTTGTGTGAGCATGAGAGGGTGTGTGAGGGTGAGACTGTGTGAGGGTGTGTGAGGGTGAGTTAGGGTGTATGAGGGTGAGTTAGGGTGTATGAGGGTGAAAGGGGTGTGAGGGGGTGTGAGGGTGAGGGGGTGTTAGGGTGAGGGGTAAAAGGTGAGGGTGTGTGTGATGGGAGGGTGTGTGAGGGTGAGGGGATGTGAGGGTGAGTGAGGATGTGTGAGGGTGAGAGGGTGTGTGAGGGTGAGTGAGGACGTGTGAGGGTGAGAGGGTGGGTGAGGGTGAGAGGGGATGAGGGTGTGTGAGGATGAGGGGTTGTATGGGTGTGAGGGGGTGAGGGGGTGTGAGGGTGAGGGTGAGGGTATGAGGGTGAGGGGGTGTGAGGGGGTGAGGGGGTGTGAGGGTGGGTGAGGGTGAGAGGGTGTGAGGGTGAGTGTGTGAGGGTGGGTGATGGTGAGGGGGTGTGAGGGTGGGTGAGGGTGAGGGGGTGTGAGGGTAAGTGAGGGTGAGGGGGTGTGAGGGTAAGTGAGGGTGAGGGTGTGAGGGTGAGGGCATTTGAGGATGAGAGGCTGAGGGTGTGTCAGGGTGAGAGGGTGTGTGAGTGTGTGTGAGGGTGCAGGTGTGTGAGGGTGAGGGTGAGTGAAGGGGAGGGGGTGTAAGGGTGAGGGGTTGTGTGAGGATGAGGGTGAGGGTGAGGGTGTGAGGGTGAGTGAGGGTGTATGAGGGTGAGAGGGTGTGTGAGGATGAGAGAGTATGTGAGGATGAGAGAGGGTGAGTGAGGGTGAGTGAGGGTGTGTGTGGGTGAGAGGGTGTTTGAGGGTGAGGGGGGGTGTGGGTGAGGGGGAGTGAGGGTGTGTGAGGGTGAGAGGGTTGTGGGGGTGAGGGGTTGTGAGGTTGAGGAGGTGTGAGGATGAGATTGTGAGGGTGAGAGAGGGTGTGTGAGGGTGAGAGGGTTGTGAGGGTGAGGGGTGTTAGGGTGAGGGGGTGTTGTGAGGGTGAGCATGTGAGGGTGAGGGGGTGTGAGGTTGTGTGAGTATGAGGGGGTGTGTGGGTAAGGGTGTGAGGTTGAGTGAGGTTGTGTGAGGGGAGAGGGTTGTGAGGGTGATGGGGTGTGAGGGTGAGTGAGGGTGGGTGTGTGAGGGTGAGGGTGTGTGAGGTTGTGTGAGCATGAGAGGGTGAGACTGTGAGGGTGAGTGAGGGTGTGTGAGGGTGTGAGGGTGTGTGGGGGTGAGTGAGGGTGTGTGAGGGTGAGAGGGTTGTGAGGGTGAGATGTGAGGGCGAGGGGATGTGAGGGAGAGAGTGTGAGGGGGTGTGAGGGTGAGGGTGTGTGAGGGTGAGGGGATGTGAGGGGCGTGAGGGGTGTGTGAGGGTGTGTGAGGGTGAAAGGGGTTTGAGTGTGTGTGAGGGTGATGGGGTGAGGGGGTGTTAGGGTGAGGGGTGTAAGGTGAGGGTGAGTGTGTGATGGGAGGGTGTGTGAGGGTGTGTGAGGGGATGTGAGGGTGTGTGAGGGTGAGTGAGGGTGTGTGAGGGTGAGAGGGGGTGAAGGTGAGTGAGGGTGTGTGAGGGTGAGAGGGGTGTGAGGATGAGGGGTTGTGAGTGAGTGAGGGTGTGTGAGGGTGAGGGTGAGGGGGGATGAGGGTGTGTGAGGATGAGGAGTTGTAAGGGTGTGAGAGGGTGTGAGGGTGAGGGGGTGTGAGGGTGAGGGGGTATGACGGTGGGTGAGGGTGAGGGGGTGTGAGGGTAAGTGAGGGTGAGGGCGAGTGAGGGTGTAAGGGTGAGGGTGTGAGGGTGAGGGCATTTGAGGGTGAGAGGCTGAGGGTGTGCGAGGGTGAGAGGGTGTGTGAGTGTGTTTGAGGGTGTGGGTATGTGAGGGTGAGTTTGAGTGAAGGGGGAGGGGGGTGTAAGGGTGAGGGGTTGTGTGAGGGGGAGGGGGAGAGATTGTGAGGGTGAGGGGGTGTGAAGGTGAGTGAGTGTTAGAAATGGGATTCCTGGCTGACTGAGGCTTGCACCAAAGCCATACAAAAACCACCACTCTAGTTAGGGCAAGGGAGTTACACTCCAAAGATAACCCCTGCTCACCCCCTTGGTAACGTGACACGAGCAGTAAGGCTGATCCCGGAGGCGTTGCGAGTTAAGCATTTGCACACGCACCCACCAACAACAACATCCCTGGCTCCCCACAAAAGGAACTCCACACAAGGTTATAGCACGAATAGCCTTTGTATTCTCAAAACACCTTAGAGTCGTAACCACATCAGGTACACTGTGTCATCTGGCATGGGGCAATATTTACAAGGGGATATTTACATAGGACAGGGCCACATGGACCACTATCCGGAATAAGCACTTGGTCGAACTAGCATTCTGTAGAATTAGCACTTGGTAGAATTAGCACTTGGTAGAGTTAACACTTCGTAGAGTTAACACTTTGTAGACTTAGCACTTAGAACATGGAATAATCGTAGCACCAAATAGCAAATGTAGCACGCAACCAGAAACCATGGGTAGACGGTAAGTACATCCCACGCACTCCTAACCACCTTAGGCCTATATCACGCAGGGAACCATGAATTCACTAGCATTACTATACTAGGCAAAACCACCTCCTAAGCATATAAACATTTAGAGGCATCGGAACACAGGGTGTGCAAAACATACTACACACAGTACATTTCCTACCACCCCAGAGCATTAGTACATAACTCACATTGGCACATAAATCACATTAGGCACATAAATCACATTAGGCACGTAAGTCACATTAGGGTCCATGTTGCGCCACTGCGCCAGAACCTAAACGTAGCAGCTGCCCACTACTTGCTTGGCAGCTGAGGGCGAGCACAGGGCCTAAACGCTGCAGCTGGCACTAAGTGCTGCGCAGCTGTGGAAGGCCAAGGTAGGGAAAAGGGTAAAGGAGTGCATCTCACTCCTAGAGTCAAAGTACATGTCCCCCTAAAAGAAAAGTCCTAAACGGCGCAGCTGCCCACTAATAGCTGGGCAGCTGTAACTGTAAAACTGCGGCTGGGCCCCTCAATGGCCCATAGGAACAGATATGCCAATGGTGGATCCACACGTGGCTCTTTAAAATAATGGGCAAAGCGTTGGGGGGAACACAGGTCCCTCGGGTCCTTTAAGCGTGGAAGCCCCACGGGACTCCGAGGAACAAGTGAGGGCAAGCCCCTCACGGGGATTTTAACCAAATGGGTACGGGTACCGGGGGCTCTCTGTACGTCCCTGGGAGCCCTTAAATCTTTAACCACATGGCAGGGCCCCACGGGCTCCGCTGGCCCAGTACATAATGGTGCCCACAATGTGGCCGCTCGGGGCACGAAAACTAATCAGGCCAACCATTGGAGCGTCCCAAAATGGCGGGTCTGCTCAGGGAGACTGGGCCTGGTTTCTGGCCAGCACAGGCCCCTCGGGGCCTCGGGATTCTCACAGGGATTTTCTGATAAAAAATGCAGCCTACGTTGGAGCGGCCCACTGAGCACACGTGGCCACTCTGATGGTCTCTCTCCCCCCGTGCACTCCCTCGCGACTCACCGGCTCTTGGCAAGGGGGGGGGGGAAGCTCCTCAGCGCAAATGCGGCGGCGCTGGCACTTTTCTCCGCGTGGCGGCAGCTGGTGGTGCTCTCCCGCTCCCGAGAGCCTGGTCAAAACTTGCTGCGCCGCACTTCCCCGGGGACCCGTTCTCGAGGCGGCAGGGCTCCCCTCGCTCATCGGAGCCCTCCCGGTCCGCCATGCTCTTTCTCCTCTCCCTCGCGGCACCGCTCCCCCCAGGCAGAGAGGTGGGAGCGGAAAAAACAAAGCACGCCAGGCCCCGCCCATGTCCCGGGTGGGAGGCGCCTGACTTCCACCGCGGCGGTGACTTCAGCTGAAGAGAGGGGTATGCTCCCTCGAGCAAATTATAACTAGCAGGGTGGCCTCATGCAACACAGGGGGCACGGGGGGGAATCCCTACGCTGGGGGTTTCCTCTCCCAGGGCCACAAGGAAAAGCATTTCAGCGCTTCCATCTCACAAAAGGTCCTGGAGGCTGGGAAGAAGGGCCAAATGGGCTCCAGGAATAGCACAAAATCAAGTCCCCCCGTCCCCCATGCATTCCTATGGGAGACAGGTCAATCCCACACACGCCCTCAGAGAAGGCACACACGTCACACTGCGCCACAGCGCCAAAGCGCGCACGGACCAGAATCACTCCAAGGATGCAACCCCAAAAGGCAAAACGGCCAGGGGGGAACCTGCCAGAAGGGCCAAGTCCAACAGTGAGGGTGTATGAGGGTGAGAGGGTGTGTGAGGGTGAGAGAGTGTGTGAGGGTGTGAGAGAGTGAGTGAGGATGAGTGAGGGTGTGTGTGGGTGTGGGTGAGAGGGTGTTTGAGGGTGAGGGGGTGTGTGGGTGAGGGTGTGTGAGGGTGAGAGGGTTGTCGGGGTGAGGGGTTGTGAGGTTGAGGGGGTGTGAGGGTGAGGTTGTGAGGGTGAATGAGGGTGTGTGGAGGTGAGAGGGTTGTGAGGGGTGTTAGGGTGAGGGAGTGTTGTGAGGGTGAGCGTGTGAGGGAGAGCGTGTGAGGGTGTGAGGGTGTGTGAGTGAGGGTGTGTGAGTATGAGGGGGTGTGTGGGTGAGGGGGTGAGGTTGTGTGAGGTTGTGTGAGGGGAGAGGGTTGTGAGGGTGAGGGGGTTTGAGGGTGAGTGAGGGTGGGTGTGTGAGGGTGAGGCTGTGTGAGGGTGTGTGAGGGTGAGAGGGTGTGTGAGGGTGAGTGAGGGTGAGTGAGGGTGTGTGAGGGTGAGGGGATGTGAGGGTGAGCATGTGAGGGTGTGCAAGAATGCGAGGATGTGGGTGATGGTGTGTGAGGGTGTGTGAGGGTGAGAGGGTTGTGAGGGCGAGGGGGTGAGGGTGTGTGAGGCTGTGTGAGGGTGAGTGAGGGTGAGACGGTGTGTGGGGGTGAGTGAGGGTGTGTGGGGGTGGGGGGTTGTGAGGGTGAGGGGGTTGTGAGGGTGAAGGGATGTGAGGGTGACGTGTGAGGGTAAGTGAGGGTGTGTGGGAATGCGGGGGGTGGGTGAGGGTGAGTGAGGGTGTGTGAGGGTGAGAGGGTTGTGAGGGTGAGGAGGTGGGTGTGAGGGTGTGTGAGGTTGAGGGGAGTGAGGGTGTGTGAGGGTGAGGGTGTGTGAGCACTTAGGGTGTGTGAGGGTGAGGGGGTGTGAGGGTGAGGGTGGATGAGGGGATGTGAGGGATCAGAGGGTGTGTGAGGGTGAGTGAGGGTGTGTGAAGGGTGTGTGAGGGTGTGTGAGGGTGAGGGGGTGTTAGGGTGAGGGGTGTAAGGGTGAGGGTGAGTGTGTGATGGGAGGGTGTGTGAGGGTGAGGGGATGTGAGGGTGAGTGAGGTTGTGTGAGGGTGAGAGGGTGTTTGAGGGTGTGTGAGAGGGTGAATGAGGGTGAGAGGGTGAGTGAGGGTATGTGAGGGTGAGAGGGGTGTGAGGGTGAGGGGTTGTGAGTGTGAGTGAGGGTGTGTGAGGGTGAGGTGGGATGAGGGTGTGTGAGGAGGAGGTGTTGTGAGGGGGTGTGAGGGTGAGGGTGAAGGGGTGTGAGGGTGAGGGGGTGAGGGTGAGTGAGGGGGTGTGAGGGTGTGAGGGTGGGTGATGGTGAGGGGGTGTGAGGATGAGGGGGTGTGAGGGTGGGTGAGGGGGTGTGAGGGTGGGTGAGGGGGTGTGAAGGTGAGGGGGAGGGGCTGTGAGGGTCACGGGTGAAAGGGTGAGGGGGTGAGGGTGTTTGAGGGTGAGAGGCTGAGGGGGTGTGAGGGTGCGGGTGTGTGAGGGTGAGAGTGTGTGACGGGGAGGGGGTGTGAGGGTGAGGGGTTGTGTGAGGGTGAGGCGTTGTGAGGGTATGTGCGGGGAGAGGGTGTGAGGGTGAGGGGGTGAGGGTGAGTGAGGCTGTATGAGGGTGAGAGGGTGTGTGAGGGTGAGAGGGTGTGTGAGGGTGATTGAGGGTGTGTGGGTGTGGGTGAGAGGGTGTTTGAGGGTGAGGGGGTTTGTGGGTGAGGGTGAGTGGGTTGTGAGGTAGAGGGGGTCAGGGGGTGTGAGGGTGAGTGAGGGTGGGAGAGAGGGTGTGAGGGTGTTTGAGGGTGAGGGAGTGTGAGGGTGAGGGTGTGTGAGGGTGAGGGGGTGTGAGGGTGATGGTGGTTGAAGGGGTGTGAGTGTGAAGGGGTGTGAGGGTGAGGGTGAGGGGGTGAGGGTGTGTGAGGGTGAGGGTGTGTGAGGGTGACAGGGTGTGAGGGTGACAGGGTGTGAGGGTGAGAGGGTGTGTGAGGGTGAGAGGGTGTGTGAGGGTGAGTGGGTGTGAGGGTGAGCAGGTGTGAGGGTGAGCGGGTGTGAGGGTGAGTGGGTGTGAGGGTGAGGGTAAGGGGGTGTGAAGGCAAGGGAATGTGAGAGGGTGAGGGGGTGAGGGTGGGTGAGGGTGTGTGAGGGTATGGGGGATCTGAGGTGGTGATGGGGTGTGAGGGTAAGGAGGTGTGAGGGTGTGTGAGGGTGAGGGGATGTGATGGTGAGGGTGTGAGGGCAGGTGAGGGTGGCAGGGGTGAGGGTGAGGGGGTATGAGGGTAGGTGAGGGTGTGTGAGGGTGTGAGAGGGTGTGAGGGTGTGTGAGGGTGAGTGAGGGTGTGTGAGGGTGAGAGGGTTGTAAGGGTGAGAGGGTCAGGTTGTGTGAGGGTGAGGGTGTGTGAGGGTGAGGGGGTGAGGGTGAGTGAGGGTGTGTGAGGGTGAGAGGGTTGTGATTGTGAGGGGGTTAGGGGGTGTGAGGGTGAGAGTGAGTGAGGGTGGATGTGAGGGTGAATGAGGGTGAGGGTGTGTGAGGGTGAGAGGGTTGTGATTGTGAGGGGGTTAGGGGGTGTGAGGGTGAGAGTGAGTGAGGGTGAGGGTGTGTTTGGGTGAGGGTGTGTGAGGGTGAGGGTATGTGAGGGAGTGTGAGGGTGAGAGGGTGTGAGAGTGGTGTGGCTCACTGGTTAGAGGCGGCAGACCCGTAAGCAGAGGACGGCCCGGGACCAGGGTTCGATTCCCGACGCGGCAGGGTCGTGGACCATGGTCAGCGGGCTCGATAATTCTCGCCTCGGTGCCTACTCCAGTCAGGGACCACACTCGGCAATTCTGGGCATTAGCTTGCCTCATCTTCACAACGGCCCCCCCAGACCGCCTGGGATGCTTGGTCACACCTTAGAGATACCCATTAGGGACCATCTCTCAGGGTGAGCCAGGACGGGTTCCCCAGCGGTCGAAGCGCGGAGATACTCCTCCGGGAGTCGATTCCTAGCGCTATATAAACCCACCATTAAATTAAATTAAATTAAATTAGAGGGTGTGAATGTGAAGGTGGGTGATGATGAGGGGGTGTGAGGATGAGGGGGTGTGAGGATGAGGGGGTGTGAGGGTGGGTGAGGGGGTGTGAAGGTGAGGGTGAGGGGGTGTGAGGGGGAGGGGTGTGAGGGGGTGTTAGACGGACCGGGAGGGTCGGCCGAGGATAAGGGGAGCGGTCTCCAGGGAGAGCCGACTCCAGTGACCGTACAGACAAGTAACTTCCCCCCCACAGACGGACACCACACAAGGGTAAGGTTCAACGAGATTTTATAGGCGATTCTTAAAGTACGATCAAATGGTACAAGGAGGTCTGGACTCAGGGGTCCCCTCGATTCTGGTCTCTGGTTTGGGGAAAGGGTAGCGGGACAGTCTTGGTTACCAAAAGATGGAAATAGCTCTCAATCCTCGAGCTCGGCGTTCTAGATGATCGGGCCGCGGCGGAGCCAGCAGGTCCCGAGATGGACGAAGGAAGCGACGGTCCGCGGCGGAGCCAGCAGGTCCCGATGAAGATGATGGTTGCAAACGGTCCGCGGCCACGCCAGCAGGTCCCGACGACGATGAGGGATTCCGAAGGTTACGAAGGTTGCGGCAGCACCAGCAGGCAGGGCGATGGTGCACAAGGCAGAGCTACGGCAGCGCCAGTAGTCCGTCAAGGATGAGTTCTTCTTTACGTCTCTCGACTCCAAGATACAACTGCCTTCCTGCTCTGGAGCTGCCCCAGTTATAGGGCTGGTGTTCTTTGATGTCCGGACCCTCGCACTTGGAGGTCGGGAGGTCCGGGATGGGGGAGTCCAGACACCCAGCAGGGGGGTGGGGCCAGCGCCCGGGGAGGCGATGGGCGAGTGGCACTTGGCGGGGAGAGCCATCGACACCTCTTTCTCCCATTGACTTGCCAAGTAGCCTGCTCACCTCCTGGGTGGATGGTGGTGCCGGGATGTCTGAGGCCTGGCCAGGCCCAGGGTTGAGGTCGATCGGGGGCCAGGCGGCCTCGTGGTGGAGTGTCCAAGATGGCGCCCAGGATGGGCGCGCGGGCCAGCAGTGGATCGGGTCCACGAGGTCGATATGTTCGAAGGCAGGGGTCCCTGCGGGGACGGAGGACGTGCAATGGTGGTGTGTGGTACCTGTGTGACCGGGCTCGGACCGGGTTGGGCCGGGGGAGGGCGGCCCTTCATGTGGCCTGTCCAACATGCGTCCCCCCCAGCTGAAGGCGGGGAGAGTTACCCATCCTCTTGGGGACTCTCCTCGTCGAGGCGGAAGAACCGGGACAGGCCATCTGCGTTGGCGTGATCCGGCCCAGGCCGGTGTTCAACTGTGAAGTCCATCCCTTGTAGGGAGATGGACCAACGTAGTAACTTCGGGTTTTCCCCCCGCATCTGCATCAGCCACTGCAGGGGTCGGTGATCGGTCTGCACCCGAAAGGGTGTGCCAAAAAGGTAGGGCCTGAGCTTCTTGAGGGCCCATACCACAGCGAAGGCCTCCCTCTCTATGGTGCTCCAGCGTTGTTCCCGTGGTAGGAGGCGCCTGCTGATGAAGGCCACTGGCTGATCAAGGCCTTCGGTGTTCACTTGAGACAGGACTGCCCCAATGCCATGGTCGGAGGCATCCGTCTGGACGACGAACTCCCGGCTGTAGTCAGGGGCCTGGAGCACAGGGGCGGAACACATGGCGGCTTTCAATTGTTCGAATGCTGTTTGACACTCTGGGGTCCAGTTGACTTTCTGGGGTTGATTTTTTGACGTGAGTTCTGTGAGGGGCCCCACGATAGTACCATAGTTTTTCACGAACCTTCGGTAATAGCCCGTGAGGCCCAGGAAGGCTCGTACCTCGGTCTGGGTGATGGGTGGCTGCCAGGACTGGATGGCGGCAATTTTGAGCTGCAGAGGGGCCACCAGGCCGCTTCCCACCTGGTGCCCGAGGTAGGTCACAGATCCTTGCCCAATTTGACATTTGCTGGCCTTGATCGTGAGGCCAGCTCGCTGAAGGGCTTGTAGCACTGCTCGGAGGTGGTGGAGGTGCTCGGACCAATGGTGGCTGTATACAGCGATGTCGTCTAGGTAGGCGGCACTGAACCCTTCGAGCCCCGCCAGGACCTGATTGACGAGCCGCTGAAATGTTGCTGGGGCATTTTTCATGCCGAAGGGCATGACCTTGAAATGGTAATGCCCATCGGGGGTGGAAAAGGCAGAACGTTCTTGGGCCCGGGGTGTGAGGCCGATTTGCCAGTAGCCCGCCGTCAGGTCGAAGATGCTGAGGTAGCGGGCAGCTCCCATGCGGTCAATTAGTTCATCCGCCCGGGGGATGGGATGTGCGTCTGTTCTGGTGACCGCATTCAAGCCCCGGTAGTCGACGCAGAACCGGAGTTCCGGTGGGGTGCCAGGGGCGGCCGCTTTGGGGACCAGTACTACAGGGCTGGCCCAGGGGCTGTCTGAGGGCTCGATGACCCCGAGTGTGAGCATTTTGGCTACCTCTTCCTGGATGCAGGCCCGTACCCGATCTGGCACGCGGTAGGCCCGGTGGCGGATAGGGGGGCTGTCCCCCGTGTCCACATCGTGCACACACCAGGAAGTGACCCCTGGGGTGAGGGAGAACAGGTTGGCGAACTGTGACAGGAGGACTCGACACTCCTGGTGTTGCTCTCGGGTGAGGGCCTCCGAGAGTCGGACCCCATCCACGGAGCCGTCTTTCTCCTGGGTCCGTAGGAGGTCAGGGAGGGGCTCGGAGTCCTCTTCAACCCCATTGTCGGTGGCCATCAGGAGGCCGAGTTCGGAGCGCACAAAGTGGGGTTTCAGTCTGTTAGCGTGGAGAACCCGGAGGGGGTTCCGGGAAGATTCCATGTCGATGAGATAGGTGGCAGGACCCTTGCGCTCGACTACTTTGAAGGGCCCCGTCCACTTGTCTTGCAGGGCGCAGGGTTCGGTGGGGGACATCACCCATACCTGTTGCCCAGGTTCAAATTCGATGGAGGAGGCATTCCGGTCATACCACTTTTTCATGTCCTCTTGACTGGCCTCTAGGTTGGCTTTTGCCAGCTCTCTGAACCGCCGGGTCTGGTTGCGGAGTGTTAGGAGGTACCGGAAGACATCTGGTGGGTTCTTTAGAGGGGGCATCTCCCAGCCCTCTTTGACTAGGCTGAGCGGCCCCCGCACTGGATGTCCATATAGCAGTTCAAACGGGCTGAAGCCCAGGGACTTCTGGGGAACCTCTCGATATGCGAAGAGGAGGCACGGCAGCAGTACATCCCACTGGCGACGGAGGGGTTCTTCCAACCCCCCGATCATCCCTTTGAGCGTGCGGTTGAACCGCTCAACGAGTCCGTTTCCTTGAGGGTGATAGGGGGTCGTGAATCGGTAGGTAACCCCGCACTGTTGCCAGAGGGACTTCATATATTTGGAAATAAAGTTCGTGCCTCTGTCGCTGACGACTTCTCGGGGGAAGCCCACACGGGAGAAGATCCCCATTAGAGCCCGGCCGACTACCGGGGCTGTCACAGTTCGCAGGGGAACAGCCTCGGGGTAGCGGGTGGCGTGGTCCACTAGCACCAGGATGAACCGATGACCTTGTTTTGTGCGCGGGTCCAGGGGCCCCACGATGTCTATCCCGACCCTCTCGAACGGGGTGGTGACCACGGGAAAAGGTTGCAGGGGGGCTTTTAGTTTGCGGCCGCTCTTTCCACTGGCTTGGCACGTGGGGCAAGATCGGCAATGCTGGTGTACATCGTTCCTCATTTTGGGCCAGAAGAAGTGGGTCACCAGACGACTGTAGGTTTTATCTTGACCCAGGTGTCCCGCCAGGGGGACATCGTGGACCAGGTTTAGCAGAAAGTCTCTAAAACGGAGGGGCACCACCAGCACTCGGCTGGCCCCCAGCTCCGCGATTCTTTGCTCACTGTACAGCAGGTCATTGTCCCAGTAGACCCAGTGAGTGCCGGAGGTATCCCCTGCGCCTTGGGCAAGCGCTTGCTGGCGGAGTCCCTCGAGGGAGGGACAGGTCTTCTGTTCTTGGCGAAATTGTTCTTGCGTGGGCCCCCCCTCTTGAGGCCACTGGTCGAGGTTAGTGAGGTCTGGAGGTTGAGCTTGTTCTGGGGGGACGTCACGGTCGGTGGTTTCGGCTGGGGCGACCGGAGGCGGTGGCGCCGGCCATTCGGGTTCCTCTGGGCGGGGGCTGGCATGGGCGGCCATGGACCGGGTGGTGACGCACGCCCAGTCCGGGACGCCTAACATCCCCAGGTGTTCTCTTCGTTCCACGGCGGCCCACGGGGAGCTTTCAAGGTCATTCCCCAGGAGGCAGTCTACGGGGGCATCGTCTCGGACCGTGACTTTCAGCATGCCGGAGACCCCCCCCCATTCGAAAGGGACGCAGGCCATCCGACACAGACTTTCCGAGTTATCGGCTGAACGTACAGGGCAGAGAATGTTCGGTAGATACTGTTCCGGGGTCACCAGGTGACAGCGGACGGCTGTTACACTGGCCCCAGTGTCACGAAGGGCTTCAGCCCGGCGTCCATTGATGCTCACCCATTGGCCGTACTTCTGGGTGTTAGCGGGTAGGGGGACCCGCGGGACCATGTCTTTCCCCCCTAAGCAGGCGAGAGCCATGGCGGCTGGCTCCCATTCCTGATGCTCTTGCTCATATTCTTCTTGCTCCTCGGAGATCTGTTCTTCCCCCAGGGCAGCAGCAGCCACCTGGCGGGGTCTTGGGCTCTGGTACTGTGGGCAATTTGGATCGTTGGCATAGTGGCCGACTCGTTGGCATCGATGGCACGTAACATTGGCTCGGTATCCCGGTCTCGCCGGGGCGCTGCCCCGGTTGGCCGGGGGGGTGGTGCTGACCGCGGGGGCGACCGGAGCGTTGTCTCTTCCGCGTCCTTGGCCTCCTCCTCCTCCGCGGGGACGGTGCTGACCATTGTTGTTCCGGTTCTGTTCGTAGGACCCATTCCGGCCCACTCTGGTGATTTCCCATCGGTCAGCTTCGGCTGCGAGCTGCCGGGGATCGGTTAACTTGCTGTCGAGGAGGTGCTGGCGGAGTTCAATAAAGCAATTGTTCGATAGGTGCTCCCATACCATGAGATTGAACAGTTGTTCGTAGGTTGTAACCTTGCTTCCTTTGATCCAGCCCTCGAAGGCTCGGCTAAAGTAAGTTACATAGTCCACCCAAGTTGTACCCGGGATGCGGGTGCAGTCTCGGAACCTCTGACGGTACATTTCGGGTGTGAGGCCATAGCGGGTGAGGAGGGCAGCTTTCATATGGTCATAGGAGGTCATCTGGTGGTCCGGGAGCTGTAGCAGGGTGTCGCGGCCCTCATTGAGGAATCTCCCCCATAGGCCGGCTCCCCAGTCGTTTCTATCGATCCGGTGTGCCGTCATAGCGATTTCGTAGGCTTTAAACCATTGCTGGATGTCGTCCTCTCGGAAGTATTCTTGAACGACATCCTTGGGGATGTGTACCTTTTTCTCCGTTGTCCCTGGGGTGTGGGGTTGCTCGGACACCCCTATTTCTTTATTCTGCTTGCGTAAATCAATCTCAGCTAGTCGTCGCTCGTGTTCATATGCCAGTTTCTTTTCCTCGAGCTCCCTTTGTCTCTGTTTCTCCTCTCTTTCTTCTCGGAGACGCAGGTGCTCTAAGTTTATTTTCTGTTCGGCCAACTTAAGTTCAACGTCCATTTTGAGCCGAGCCATTTCTAGCTCGTGTAGTCGGGTTTTTTCTCGTTCCTGGATCTCGTCTTGCGAGAGACCCGTTCTTTGCTCTTCAGGAGTCATGGTTGTTTTTGCTGCGATGCTTCGATCGGGGGTTCCGGCGACCCCGGTTTCTGCCCAAGACTCTAGGGCATGCTTGAAATCGTCTTTGGTACTTAGTCCGGTGGTAGCGATACCTAGTTCGATGCAGAATTGTTTTAGTTCACGATGGTTGTACTCGTCCAATTTCTCCATCTGGAATTTCTCGGTGGATCCGCTTTCTTTAGTTGACATCTTGTTTTCGTCGTGGGGTGAGCTACTGTCTGTACGATTATGCGGTGATTCGGATCGCGCCGCTGGCCACCAATGTTAGACGGACCGGGAGGGTCGGCCGAGGATAAGGGGAGCGGTCTCCAGGGAGAGCCGACTCCAGTGACCGTACAGACAAGTAACTTCCCCCCCACAGACGGACACCACACAAGGGTAAGGTTCAACGAGATTTTATAGGCGATTCTTAAAGTACGATCAAATGGTACAAGGAGGTCTGGACTCAGGGGTCCCCTCGATTCTGGTCTCTGGTTTGGGGAAAGGGTAGCGGGACAGTCTTGGTTACCAAAAGATGGAAATAGCTCTCAATCCTCGAGCTCGGCGTTCTAGATGATCGGGCCGCGGCGGAGCCAGCAGGTCCCGAGATGGACGAAGGAAGCGACGGTCCGCGGCGGAGCCAGCAGGTCCCGATGAAGATGATGGTTGCAAACGGTCCGCGGCCACGCCAGCAGGTCCCGACGACGATGAGGGATTCCGAAGGTTACGAAGGTTGCGGAAGCACCAGCAGGCAGGGCGATGGTGCACAAGGCAGAGCTACGGCAGCGCCAGTAGTCCGTCAAGGATGAGTTCTTCTTTACGTCTCTCGACTCCAAGATACAACTGCCTTCCTGCTCTGGAGCTGCCCCAGTTATAGGGCTGGTGTTCTTTGATGTCCGGACCCTCGCACTTGGAGGTCGGGAGGTCCGGGATGGGGAAGTCCAGACACCCAGCAGGGGGGTGGGGCCAGCGCCCGGGGAGGCGATGGGCGAGCGGCACTTGGCGGGGAGAGCCATCGACACCTCTTTCTCCCATTGACTTGCCAAGTAGCCTGCTCACCTCCTGGGTGGATGGTGGTGCCGGGATGTCTGAGGCCTGGCCAGGCCCAGGGTTGAGGTCGATCGGGGGCCAGGCGGCCTCGTGGTGGAGTGTCCAAGATGGCGCCCAGGATGGGCGCGCGGGCCAGCAGTGGATCGGGTCCACGAGGTCGATATGTTCGAAGGCAGGGGTCCCTGCGGGGACGGAGGACGTGCAATGGTGGTGTGTGGTACCTGTGTGACCGGGCTCGGACCGGGTTGGGCCGGGGGAGGGCGGCCCTTCATGTGGCCTGTCCAACAGGGGGTGTGAGGATGAAAGGGTGAGGGGGTGAGGATGTTTGAGGGTGAGAGGCTGAGGGGTGTGTGGGTGAGAGGGTGTGTGAGTGTCTGTGAGGGTGCGGGTGTGTGAGGGTGAGAGTGTGTGACGGGGAGGGGGTGTGAGGGTGAGGGTTTGTGAGGGTATGTGGGGGTGAGGGTGTGAGGGCAGGTGAGGGTGGCAGGGGTGAGGGTGAGGGGGTATGAGGGTAGGTGAGGGTGTGTGAGGGTGTGTGAGGGTGTGTGAGGGTGTGAGAGGGTGTGAGGGTGAGTGAGGGTGTGTGAGGGTGTGTGAGGGTTGTGAGGGTGAGAGGGTCAGGTTGTGTGAGGGTGAGGGTGAGTGAGGGTGTGTGAGAGTGAGAGGGTTGTGATTGTGAGGGGGTTAGGGGTGTGAGGGTGAGAGTGAGTGAGGGTGGATGTGAGGGTGTGTGAGGGTGAGGGTGTGTGAGGGTGAGAGGGTTGTGATTGTGAGGGGGTTAGGGGGTGTGAGGGTGAGAGTGAGTGAGGGTGAGGGTGTGTTTGGGTGAGGGTGTGTGAGGGTGAGGGTATGTGAGGGGGTGTGAGGGTGAGAGGGTGTGAGGGTGAGAGTGGTGTGGCTCACTGGTTAGAGGCAGCAGACCCATAAGCAGAGGACGGCCCGGGACCAGGGTTCGATTCCCGACGCGGCAGGGTCGTGGACCATGGTCAGCGGGCTCGATAATTCTCGCCTCGGTGCCTACTCCAGTCAGGGACCATACTCGGCAACTCTGGGCATTAGCTTGCCTCATCTTCACAACGGCCCCCCCAGACCGCCTGGGATGCTTGGTCACACCTTAGAGATACCCATTAGGGACCATCTCTCAGGGTGAGCCAGGACGGGTTCCCCAGTGGTCGAAGCGCGGAGGAGATACTCCTCCGGGAGTCGATTCCTAGCGCTACATAAACCCACAATTAAATTAAATTAAATTAGAGGGTGTGAGGGTGGGTGATGATGAGGGGGTGTGAGGGGGACGGGGTGTGAGGGGGAGGGGGAGGGGTGTGAGGGGGTGTGAGGGTGAAAGGGTGAGGGGGTGAGGATGTCTGAGGGTGAGAGGCTGAGGGGGTGTGTGGGTGAGAGGGTGTGTGAGTGTCTGTGAGGGTGCGGGTGTGTGAGGGTGAGAGTGTGTGACGGGGAGGGGGTGTGAAGGTTTGTGAGGGTATGTGGGGGTGAGAGGGTGTGAGGGTGAGAGGGTAAGGGGGTGTGAGGGTGAGGGTGAGGGTAAGGGGGGTGTGAAGGCGAGGGAATGTGAGAGGGTGAGGGGGTGAGGGTGGGTGAGGGTGTGTGGGATCTGAGGTGGTGATGGGGTGTGAGGGTAAGGAGGTGTGAGGCTGTGTGAGGGTGAGGGGATGTGAGGGTGAGGGTGTGAGAGCAGGTGAGGGTGGCAGGGGTGAGGGTAAGGGGGTATGAGGGTAAGTGAGGGTGTGAGAGGGTGTGTGAGGGTGAGTGAGGGTGTGTGAGGGTGAGAGGGTTGTGAGGGTGAGGGGGTGAGAGGGTCAGGTTGTGTGAGGGTGAGGGTGTGTGAGGGTGAGGGGGTGAGGGTGAGTGAGGGGGTGTGAGGGTGAGAGGGTTGTGATTGTGAGGGGGTTAGGGGGTGTGAGGGTGAGAGGGAGGGTGGATGTGAGGGTGTGTGAGGGTGAGGGTGTGTGAGGGTGAGAGGGTTGTGATTGTGAGGGGGTTAGGGGGTGTGAGTGTGAGAGAGTGAGTGAGGGTGAGGGTGTGTTTGAGTGAGGGTGTGTGAGGGTGAGGGTGTGTGAGGGTGAGGGTATGTGAGGGGGTGTGAGGGTAAGAGGGTGTGAGGGTGAGAGGGTGTGAGGGTGGGTAATGGTGAGGGGGTGTGAGGATGAGGGGGTGTGAGGGAGGGTGAGGGGGTGTGAGGGTGATGGTGGTTGAAGAGGTGTGATGATGAGGGGGTGCGAGTGTGAAGGGGTGTGAGGGTGAGGGTGAGGGGGTGAGGGTGTGTGAGGGTGAGAGGGTGTGTGAGGGTGAGTGGGTGTGAGGGTGAGGGGGTGAGAGGGTGTGTGAGGTTGAGATGGTGTGTGAGGGTGAGTGTGTGTGAGGGTGAGTGGGTGTGAGGGTGAGCGGGTGTGAGGGTGAGAGGGTAAGGGGGTGTGAGGGTGAGGGTGAGAGTAAGGGGGGTGTGAGGGTGTGTGTGAGTGAGAGGGTGTGAGTGTGAGGGGGTGTGAAGGCGAGGGAATGTGAGGGTGAGGGTGTGTGAGGGTGAGGGTGTGTGAGGGTGAGGGGGTGTGAGGGTGAGGGGGATGACGGGTGTAAGAGTGAGTGTGAGAGGGTGAGGGGGTGTGAGGGTGAGGGGTGTGAATGTGAGGGGGTGTGATTGGATGTGAGGGGTGTGAGTGTGTGAGGGTGAGGGGGTGTGAATGTGAGGGGGTGTGATGGGATGTGAGGGGTGTGAGTGTGTGTGAGGGTGTGAGGGTGAGGGGGTGTGCAGGTGAGGGGGTGTGAGGTTGAGGGGGTGTGAGGGTGTGTGATGGTAAGAGGGTGTGTGAGGGTGAGAGGGTGTGTGAGAGTGAGGGTGAGTGAGGGTGTGTAAGGGTGTGTGAGGGTGTGAGGGTGGGGGGTAAGGGTGAGGGGGTGAGGGGTTTAAGGGTGAGGGTGAGTGTGTGAGGGTGAGAGGGTGTGTGAGGGTGTGTGAGTGTGAGGGGGTTGAGGGTTAGGGGGTGTGGGGGTGTGAGGGTGAGGGGATGTGAGGGTAAGAGGGTGTGTGAGGGTGTGTGATGGTGATTGAGGGTGTGTGATGGTGATTGAGGGTGTGTTTGGGTTAGTGAGGGTGTGGGTGAGAGGGTCTGTGAGGGTGAGGGTGAGTGAGGGTGTGTGAGGGTGTGGGTGAGAGGGTCTGTGAGGGTGAGGGGGTGTGAGGGTGTGTGAGGGTGAGGGGATGTGAGGGCAAGGGTGTGAGGGCAGGTGAGGGTGGCAGGGGTGAGGGGGTATGAGGGTAAGTGAGGGTGAGGGTGTGTGAGGGTGTGAGAGGGTGTGTGAGGGTGAGTGAGGGTGTGTGAGGGTGAGAGGGTTGTGATTGTGAGGGGGTTAGAGGGTGTGAGGGTGAGAGTGAGTGAGGGTGGATGTGAGGGTGTGTGAGGGTGAGGGTGTGTTTCAGTGAGGGTTGTGAGGGTGAGGGGGTGAGAGGATCAGGTTGTGTGAGGGTGAGGGTGTGAGGGTGAGGGGGTGAGGGTGAGTGAGGGTGTGTGAGGGTGAGAGGGTTGTGATTGTGAGGGGGTTAGGGGGTGTGAGGGTGAGAGTGAGTGAGGGTGGATGTGAGGGTGTGTGAGGGTGAGGGTGTGTGAGGGTGAGAGGGTTGTGATTGTGAGGGGGTTAGAGGGTGTGAGGGTGAGAGTGAGTGAGGGTGGATGTGAGGGTGTGTGAGGGTGAGGGTGTGTTTGGGTGAGGGTGTGTGAGGGTGAGGGGGAAGGGTATGTGAGGGGGTGTGAGGGTGAGAGGGTTGTGAGGGTGAGGGGGTGTTGTGAGGGTGAGCGTGTGAGGGTGTGTGAGTATGAGGGGGTGTGTGGGTGAGGGTTTGAGGTTGATTGAGGTTGTTTGAGGTGAGAGGGTTGTGACGGTGAGGGTGAGGGGGAGGGAGGGTGAGGGTGAGTGAGTTTGGGTGTGTGAGGGTGAGGGTGTGTGAGGGTGACGGGGTGAGGGTGTGTGAGGGTGAGGGGGTGTGAGGGTGTGTGAGCATGAGAGGGTGTGTGAGCGTGAGAGGGTGTGTGAGTGAGGGGGTGTGTGAGTGAGGGGCTGTGAGGTGAGTGAGGGGGTGTGAGGTGAGTGAGGGGGTGTGAGTGAGGGTGAGCGTGTGAGGGTGAGTGAGGGTGTGTGAGAATGAGGGGGTGTGTGGGTGAAGGTGAGTTAGGGTGAGAGAGTTGTGAGGGTGAGGGGGTGGGGGGGTCTGAGGGTGAGGGTGTAAATATGATGTGATATGATATGATAAATGGGACTTGTGAAGCGCACGTTCACCTACGGTTTCTTGGCGCTGGAGTGGGAGGGCTGTGCGGTACATAACGGGCGAACTAGTTGTGAGCTAACAAGAAAAGCCTGGTTTTAAGTGATTTTCTGAAGTGAGCGTAGGAAGGGAGAAGGCGGAGTGCAGGGGGGGGGGGGAGTTCCAAAGGAGAGGAGCCTGGGTGGAGAATCGCAGGCCTCCATGTTTCTTACGCCTGAAGGAGCAGGGGGTGAGAAGATTGTAGTTGGAGGAGCGAAGAGCACGTTGGGGAACATATCGATGTAAGAGGGAGGAGATGTAAGAGGGCCCCTGAGAGGAAAGGGCTTTGTGAATTAGGCAGCCAAGTTTGAAGAGGCTGCGCTGGGCAACTGGGAGCCAATGAAGGTTCTTAAGGAGAGGCTTGGTGTGGGTGGATTTTGGCAGACCATAGATCAACCTGGCTGCGTGATTCTGGATGAGTTGGAGGCGTTGTGATTGATATGCTGGTATGCCCACATATAGGGAGTTCGCATAGTCGATGCAGGACATGACTAGCCCCAGGGTGACCTGCACAAGAGCTTCTCGGGAGAGAAGTCTGGTGATTTTGGGGATGCGGTGCAGGTGGTAGAAGCAGAATTGTTAGGGTGAGAGAGGGGGGTGTGAGGGTGTGTGAGGTTAAGGGGAGAGGGTGTGTGAGGGTGAGGGGGTGTGAGGGTGAGGGTGTGAGGGTGAGGGTGTGTGAGGGTGAGGGGATGTGAGGGGAGTGAGAGTGTGTGTGAGGGTGTGTGAGGGTGAGTTAGGGTGTGTGAGGGTGTGTGAGGGTGAGGGGATGTGAGGGTGAGGGTGTGTTTCGGTGAGGGTTGTGAGGGTGAGGGGGTGAGAGGATCAGGTTGTGTGAGGGTGAGGGTGTGAGGGTGAGGGGGTGAGGGTGAGTGAGGGTGTGTGAGGGTGAGAGGGTTGTGATTGTGAGGGGGTTAGGGGGTGTGAGGGTGAGAGTGAGTGAGGGTGGATGTGAGGGTGTGTGAGGGTGAGGGTGTGTGAGGGTGAGAGGGTTGTGATTGTGAGGGGGTTAGGGGGTGTGAGTGTGAGAGAGTGAGTGAGGGTGAGGGTGTGTTTGAGTGAGGGTGTGTGAGGGTGAGGGTGTGTGAGGGTGAGGGTATGTGAGGGGGTGTGAGGGTAAGAGGGTGTGAGGGTGAGAGGGTGTGAGGGTGGGTAATGGTGAGGGGGTGTGAGGATGAGGGGGTGTGAGGGAGGGTGAGGGGGTGTGAGGGTGATGGTGGTTGAAGAGGTGTGATGATGAGGGGGTGCGAGTGTGAAGGGGTGTGAGGGTGAGGGTGAGGGGGTGAGGGTGTGTGAGGGTGAGAGGGTGTGTGAGGGTGAGTGGGTGTGAGGGTGAGGGGGTGAGAGGGTGAGGGTGTGTGAGGTTGAGATGGTGTGTGAGGGTGAGTGTGTGTGAGGGTGTGTGGGTGTGAGGGTGAGCGGGTGTGAGGGTGAGAGGGTAAGGGGGTGTGAGGGTGAGGGTGAGGGTAAGGGGGTGTGAGGGTGTGTGTGAGTGAGAGGGTGTGAGTGTGAGGGGGTGTGAAGGCGAGGGAATGTGAGGGTGAGGGTGTGTGAGGGTGTGTGAGGGTGAGGGTGTGTGAGGGTGAGGGGGTGTGAGGGTGAGGGGGATGAGGGGTGTAAGAGTGAGTGTGAGAGGGTGAGGGGGTGTGAGGGTGAGGGGTGTGAATGTGAGGGGGTGTGAGGGGGTGTGAGGGTGAGGGGGTGTGAGGGTGATGGTTGAGGGGGTGTGTTGATGAGGGGGTGTGAGTGTGAAGGGGTGTGAGGGTGAAGGGGTGAGAGGGTGAAGGGGTGAGAGGGTGTGTGAGGGTGAGTGTGTGTGAGGGTGAGTGGGTGTGAGGGTGAGCGGGTGAGAGGGTGAGCAGCTGAGAGGGTGAGCAGGTGAGAGGATGAGAGGGTAAGGGGGTGTGAGGGTAAGGGGGTGTGAGGGTAAGGGGGTGTGAGGGTGAGGGTAAGGGGGGTGTGAGGGTGTGTGAGAGTGAGAGGGTGTGAGGGTGAGGGGGTGTGAAGGTGAGGGAGCATGAGGGTGAGGGGGTGTGATGGTGAGGGTGGGTGAGGGTGTGTGAGGGTATGGGGGGTGTGAGGGGGTGAGGGGTTGTGAGGGTAAGGAGGTGTGAGGGTGTGTGAGGGTGAGGGGATGTGAGGGTAAGGGTGTGAGGGCAGGTGAGGGTGGCAGGGGTGAGGGTGAGGGGGTGTGAGGGTGGGTGAGGGTGTGAGAGGGAGTGTGAGGGTGAGTGAGGGTGTGTGAGGGTGAGAGGGTTGTGAGGGTGAGGGGGTCAGGTTGTGTGAGGGTGAGGGTGTGTGAGGGTGAGGGGGTGAGCGTGTGTGAGGGTGAGAGGGTTGTGATTGTGAGGGGGTTAGGGGGGTGAGGGTGAGAGTGAGTGAGGGTGGATGTGAGGGTGTGTGAGGGTGAGAGGGTTGTGATTGTGAGGGGGTTAGGGGGTGTGAGGGTGAGAGTGAGAGGGTGGATGTGAGGGTGTGTGAGGGTGTATTTGGGTGAGGGTGTGTGAGGGTGAGGGTATATGAGGGTGAGGGAGGGTGTGTGAGGGTGAAGGGGTGTGAGGGTGAGGGGGATGAGGGGGTGATAGGGTGAGGGGTGTATGGGTGAGGATGAGTGTGAGGGGATGTGAGGGTGAGTGAGGTTGTGTGAGGGTGAGAGGGTTTGTGAGGGTGAGAGGGGTGTGAGGGTGAGGGGTTGTGAGTGTGGGTGTGTGTGGGTGAGGTGGGATGAGGGTATGTGAGGAGGAGGGGATGTGAGGGTGTGAGGGGGTGTGAGGGTGAGGGTGTGAGGGAGAGTGGGTATGCGGGTGTGAGGGTGAGGGGGTGTGAGGGTGAGTGAGGGTGTAAGAGGGTGTGAGGGTGTGAGGGTGGCTGATGGTGAGGGTGGGTGATGGTGAGGGGGTGTGAGGATGAGGGGGTGTGAGGGTGGGTGAGGGGGTGTGAAGGTGAGGGGGAGGGGGTGTGAGGGTGAGGGGTGTGAGGGTGAGGGTGTAAGGGTGAGGGGTGAGGGTGTTTGAGGGTGAGTGGCTGAGGGTGGGTGAGGGTGAGAGGTTGTGTGAGTGTCTGTGCGGGTGTGTGAGGGTGAGAGTGTGTGATGGG
Source organism: Lissotriton vulgaris (assembly GCF_964263255.1). Classification (NCBI taxonomy): domain Eukaryota; kingdom Metazoa; phylum Chordata; class Amphibia; order Caudata; family Salamandridae; genus Lissotriton; species Lissotriton vulgaris. The sequence goes on from NW_028244108.1 coordinate 26,769, forward strand.
GAGGGGTGTGAGGGTGAGGGGTTGTGTGAGGGTGAGGGGTTGTGAGGGGTTGTGTGAGGGTGAGGGTTTGTGAGGGTGTGTGTGGGTGAGGGGGTGTGAGGGTGAGTGAGGGTGTATGAGGGCGAGAGGGTGTGTGAGGGTGAGGGTGTGTGCGTGTGGGTGAGAGGGTTGTGAGGTCGAGGGGGTGAGGGGTGTGAGGGTGAGTGAGGGTGGGAGAGAGGGTGTGAGGGTGTTTGAGGGTGAGGGGGTGTGAGGGTGAGGGTATGTGAGGGTGAGGGGGTGTGAGGGTGATGGTTGAGGGGGTGTGTTGATGAGGGGGTGTGAGTGTGAAGGGGTGTGAGGGTGAAGGGGTGAGAGGGTGAAGGGGTGAGAGGGTGTGTGAGGGTGAGTGTGTGTGAGGGTGAGTGGGTGTGAGGGTGAGCGGGTGAGAGGGTGAGCAGCTGAGAGGGTGAGCAGGTGAGAGGATGAGAGGGTAAGGGGTGTGAGGGTAAGGGGGTGTGAGGGTAAGGGGGTGTGAGGGTGAGGGTAAGGGGGGTGTGAGGGTGTGTGAGAGTGAGAGGGTGTGAGGGTGAGGGGGGTGTGAAGGTGAGGGAGCATGAGGGTGAGGGGGTGTGATGGTGAGGGTGGGTGAGGGTGTGTGAGGGTATGGGGGGTGTGAGGGGGTGAGGGGTTGTGAGGGTAAGGAGGTGTGAGGGTGTGTGAGGGTGAGGGGATGTGAGGGTAAGGGTGTGAGGGCAGGTGAGGGTGGCAGGGGTGAGGGTGAGGGGGTGTGAGGGTGGGTGAGGGTGTAAGAGGGAGTGTGAGGGTGAGTGAGGGTGTGTGAGGGTGAGAGGGTTGTGAGGGTGAGGGGGTCAGGTTGTGTGAGGGTGAGGGTGTGTGAGGGTGAGGGGGTGAGCGTGTGTGAGGGTGAGAGGGTTGTGATTGTGAGGGGGTTAGGGGGGTGAGGGTGAGAGTGAGTGAGGGTGGATGTGAGGGTGTGTGAGGGTGAGAGGGTTGTGATTGTGAGGGGGTTAGGGGGTGTGAGGGTGAGAGTGAGAGGGTGGATGTGAGGGTGTGTGAGGGTGTATTTGGGTGAGGGTGTGTGAGGGTGAGGGTATATGAGGGTGAGGGAGGGTGTGTGAGGGTGAAGGGGTGTGAGGGTGAGGGGGATGAGGGGGTGATAGGGTGAGGGGTGTATGGGTGAGGATGAGTGTGAGAGGGTGAGGGTATGTGAGGGTGAGGGGGTGTGAGGGTGAGGGGTGCGAGGGGATGTGAGGTGAGGGGTGTGAGTGTGTGTGAGGGTGTGAGGGTGAGAGTGTGAGGGTGAAAGGATGTGCAGGTGAGGGGGTGTGAGGTTGAGGGGGTGTGAGGGTGTATGATGGTAAGAGGGTGTGTGAGTGTGAGAGGGTGTGTGAGGGTGAGTGACAGTGTGTAAGGGTGGGAGAGGGTGTGTGTGTGAGTGAGGGGGTGTGAGGGTGAGGGGGTGTGAGGGTGAGGGGTGTGTGAGGGGTGAGGGGGTGTGAGGGTGAGGGGGTGAGGGTTAGGGGGTGTGGGGGTGTGAGGGTGAGGGGATGTGAGGTTGAGGGGGTGTGAGGGTAAGAGGGTGTGTGAGGGTGTGTGAGGGTGAGAGGGTGTGGGATGGTGAGTGAGGGTGAGTGAGAGGTTAGTGAAGGTTTGGGTGAGAGGGTCTGTGAGGGTGAGGGGTGTGTGGGTGAGGGGGTGTGAGGGTGAGTGAGGGTGTGTGAGGGTGAGAGGGTTGTGGGGGTGAGGGGTTGTGAGTTTGAGGGGGTGTGAGGTTGAGGGGGTGTGAGGGTGAGTGTGTGTGTGAGGGTGATGGGGTGTGTGAGAAGTTGGCCTGATATGTAGTGTTTCCAATTCTGGAACCACTGGGTATCAGTCCAAACAAACCCCAAAGATGTCAGGTTGTAAGTCAACCTTGTTAGACAAGCTATCCTAGTGGTAGCATGGACTAAGCAGCCTTAAAGGCTTAACTTAAGAGGTCGTGTTAAGCGAGCCGTTTTACCACATACAATCCTGTAATCAAATGAAAGGACACCACACAAGTATATATTATAAAAATATATGTATTTATTTCTAAATTACTCCCCAGTACTCTTTATGAGGAAAGGGGCACAAGCGTTAAATCAAAAGCACAGTAAAACATATGAAGTTGCACAATTATGGATGAGGGCGGGTGGCCACTCAGACCATATACTAAAAAAGTGGTATAAGTAACACTTCTCGAACAATGGTTAGGCCTAGGGCCTAGAGATTCGCTGGGAGCAGTCAGGACTAGCAATGATGAAGTCGGGAGTAGCCCACAGGAGACGGGTGCAGCACGGAAAGTGCGGCGCGCACCAATGCAATGTCAATGGTGCGTAAAAGTTAGTTAAAGTGAATTAAAAGATACTTCCGCTGAACCTAGAAACACAAAACTTTAGACACAGACCCTAGAGGTGTGCACCAGTGTGGGAACACCGGCGTTGCAATGTTACCTCACCCACAGGCCGTGGGTGCACAGGGTCGAAGTGGCGTCGGGTTCTGACACGCAGGTTCTTGGTGCTTGAAGCTGTTGCAGCTGCAGGCGACGTGAAGCAGAAGTGTCCGGTGCGATCAAAGGGTGGATCGAAGTGGAAAAGTACCTGAAAGCAGAGGGGACAGAGTCTGGGTCACTCAGCAGTGACCAGGGTGGAACCAGGACGGAACCAGGCAATGTCGGGCGCAGTCAGGTGGTTGTCGATAGGCTTCTCTCCGCTGTCACGTGGGCTCTGGGGCATCTGCGATGTCCAGGAGCGGGTCACGATCTGTCCCACGTAGGCTCTCGCCGTCAGCACCGTCGGCTTCAACATTGCAGCAAACAGCACTTGGCAAAAGCAATCCACGCGGAACCGGAAGATTGCTTATCACTCGAACCAGGAGGGTCAGAGTGGGGGCTCCTTTTCACAGGAGCTGGTGCAGATCTGGAGCAACCAGAAAAGCGAGTCGTATTTCAAGTTTCGTCGGCACAGGGGCCACAAGCCAGCTGGCAAGTGACCGGGCCAACGCGTCGAGCCCACACAAGCAGAAGGGCCCCACGCAGCACTCGTCGAGTGTGGAGGGGTGAGCTTTGGTGCAAGTGGAGCTCGGGGCTGGGGCTTCTCAAACCCCGGTGCACAGCTTCGAGGATTACTCGTGGGCTGCACGGTCAGCGTCTCATGGCCTTTTCAAGATGGCGTGCCCCACGCTTCCGGTCGCCTCCACTGGTCTCAGCTCTGCAGGGACTGTGGATCGGGCAGGTAGAAGGCAGGCAAGCTTGATCTCGTTGATCTCTGTCGCTCGAGTTCCGGCGGGAACTGCAACAAAGCAAGGGTCGAGGGCTGGATGGTACCTGTTTGCACAGGGTGGTCACTCCTTGACCACAAGGGAGATTCTTCAGTCTTCTAACGTCGTGTAGAAAGTCGAAGGGTCCAGAATTCGTTTCTTATGTTTCTTCAGGATGATCTGAGTTGCATTGGCACTGCTCCCCCTCTTATTCGAATCTGGGGGGTTGGACATCCTGCTAGGTCCCCTCCTATGGGTGGGACCCAGGAAGGGGGTGGTTACACCCCTCTCCTTTGATCCTGGCCGCGCTGGGACAGGGGCTGGGAGGCCCCAGAACCGGTTTGGCCGGATTATGCAAGGGGCAGCCTTGTGCTCCCCAGGCAGTGTCTGGTTTCTTTGAAACCTCCCTATTCCAATCCACTATCTCCTGTCTGGGGTGGTTTGACACCGCCCTGTGACAGGAAACTCTTTGTCCAGGCCTCCTCTGCCGAGTTTCGGTCAGCAGCAGGAGGCCAGACCCGTGTCTGTGGCAGGGGCATCCATTTTGTGGATCTGAGGCTCATTTTAAATCAACCGCGTTTCAGTAAAGTAACATGTCTTCTCCCTCTAGAAGGGTGGAATGCTACCCCCATCGCCAGAACTGGCGAGGGGGTAGTATTCCAATTCGTATGACACCTTACACGACATGTTTTGATAAAGCCAAACCAAAGTTGCTATATAACCGCGAGGATTATAAGGCGCTTAAGAGTATATGGTATGGCATTATCCCGGATCAGCTTAGGGAGTTGTTCCCGACAGCTGCAGACAGGCTCAGCTCATGCCAGAGCTCCATCTCACATAAAACCACGCACTCTGCCTCCAGGATTGATGAGGCCTTCCATAGGAGTGGCTTACAGGCTATATATGTGTCCAGATATAGGTTTAGATATAGGTATACTATATCTAAGCAAGGGGTGATTACACCCACTTGCCCCAGCTGAGGGATCAGCCAGTTGTGTCAATTTAAGAACCAGCCAGGGGTGGCAAAAGCTATGCTTCAGCCCCTGGTAGGCCTTGGTGGCACCTATGCCCTGAGCACCTATAGTGCATGGTACAGGGGCTGACAAGGAGTCCATTTCCAATTGTGGTATGTACCTATAGCACATGTATTATAAATTTAGAGAGAGAACAGCAGGCTGGGGGTCTGATTAGCAGGCCCATAGCCTCAGTAAGTCGAAAACCAGTGAAGCAAAAAGCAAAAATTGGGGTGACCATAGGATAGCAGACCCTACTCTCCTACACAACCCCCCCCCCCCAAACGCAGGGACATTAAACTTAACCTTGACCAGATAAGTCTTCATGTTCTAAGTGGAAGTACCGGGAGAGACCATCTGCATTACCATGGTCAGTCCCTGGGCGGTGCTCCACTGTAAAGTCCATCCCCTGTAGGGAAATGGACCACCTGAGCAGTTTGGGATTTTCACCCTTCATCTGATTTAGCCACAATAGGGGCTTATGGTCTGTCTGAATTAGGAAGTGAGTACCAAACAAGTATGGCCTCAACTTCTTCAGGGCCCAAACCACAGCAAAGGCCTCCCTCTCAATAGCTGACCAACGTTTCTCCCTGGGGGTCAGCCTTCTGCTAATAAAAGCAATGGGCTGGTCTTGACCATCTTGATTAAGTTGTGAAAGCACAGCTCCCACCCCCAACTCAGAAGCATCTGTCTGTACAATGAACTGTTTGGAGTAGTCAGGACTCTTCAGGATAGGTGCAGAGCACATGGCCTTCTTCAGGTCATCAAATGCCTTTTGACAGCTAACTGTCCACTGAACCTTTTTGGGCATCTTCTTGGATGTCAAGTCATTCAATGGTGTCACAATGGACCCATAGTTCTTTACAAATTTTCTGTAATACCCAGTCAGGCCCAAGAAGGCTCTGACTTGTATCTGGGTAGTTGGAGGAGCCCAGTCCTGTATGGTCTGGATCTTGCTCTCCAGTGGTTGAACTTGACCCCCACCTACTAGGTGGCCCAAGTACACAACCTTGCTCTGCCCTATCTGGCACTTAGTAGCCTTGATAGTCAGGCCTGCCTTTTGCAGGGCCTCCAGAACCTTCTTCAGGTGGATCAGGTGATCCTCCCAGGTGGAGCTAAAGACAGCAATATCATCTAGATATGCTGCACAAAAGTCATCCAACCCAGCAAGGACTTGATTCACCAACCTTTGGAAGGTGGCAGGTGCATTCTTCAAACCAAAGGGCATTACCACAAATTGATAATGTCCACTAGGGGTAGAGAATGCTGTTTTGGCTTTTGACTCTTCAGCTAGTCTGATTTGCCAGTAGCCAGCTGTCAAATCAAATGTGCTCAGAAACTTGGCAGAAGCCAATTTATCAATGAGCTCATCTGCTCTTGGAATGGGATGAGCATCTGTCCTAGTGACAGCATTGAGACCTCTGTAGTCCACACAAAACCTCATTTCTCTCTTCCCATCTTTGGTATGAGGTTTTGGCACAAGGACCACTGGGCTAGCCCATGGGCTCTCTGATGGCTCAATCACTCCAAGCTCCAACATCTTTTGCACCTCAGCCTTTATACAATCCCTGACATGGTCAGGTTGCCTGTAGATCTTATTCTTCACAGGCAGATTGTCACCAGTGTCCACCTCATGGGTGCACCAGTTAGTCTGACTGGGTGTGAGTGAAAACAAATGTCTGTGGGCCTGCAACACCTGTCTGCAGTCCACCTGTTGCTGCTCAGTGAGGCTGCCTGCCAAGGCTACTCCATCAACTGAACCATCATCAGGGTTCTGGGAAAGCAGGTCTGGGAGAGGGTCACTCTCTTCCTCCTGTTCCCCATCTGTGGCCATGAGGAGACTCATGTCCTCCCTGTCAACAAATGCTTTCAAACGGTTTACATGGAGCACCCTGTGGGGGCTCCTAGGGGTACCAAAGTCAACCAAGTAGGTGACTTCTCCCTTCTTTTCAATGATAGGGTAGGGTCCAGTCCATTGGTCCTGGAGAGCTGCTGGCCCCACTGGGTCCAACACCCACACCTTCTGCCCTGGCTGGTACTCAACCAGAACAGCCTTTTGGTCATGCCAAGCTTTCTGTAATTCTTGACTTGCCTCAAGGTTTTTGGATGCTCTCTCCATGTATTCAGCCATCCTGGAGCGGAGACCAAGTACATAGTCCACAATGTCTAGTTTAGGCTTTTTGAGAGGTAACTCCCATCCTTCCTTCACCAAACTCAATGGACCCCTTACAGGGTGGCCAAACAAAAGTTCAAAAGGGCTGTAGCCAACCCCCTTCTGTGGGACCTCTCTGTAAGCAAAGAGAAAGCAGGGTAAAAGGATGTCCCATTTCCGCCTAAGCTTCTCTGGTAAACCTTTTATCATTCCCTTTAGGGTCTTGTTGAACCTTTCAACAAGCCCATTGCATTGTGGATGGTAGGGTGTGGTAAACTTATAGTTTACTCCACACTCTTTCCACATTGCTTTCAAGTATCCAGACATAAAGTTGGTACCTCTGTCTGAAAGAACCTCCTTTGGAAAGCCCACTCTTGAGAAAACTGCAATGAGGGCTTTTGCCACCACAGGAGCTGTGGTGGTCCTCAGGGGAATTGCCTCTGGATACCTGGTGGCATGATCCACTACCACCAGTATAAATCTGTGCCCAGATGCTGTTGGAGGATCCATGGGACCCACAATGTCTATTCCAACTCATTCAAAGGGTACCCTCACCACAGGTAGTGGTATCAGGGGGGCCTTTGTTGTGCCACCTGACTTACCACTGGCTTGGCAAGTGACACAGGAGCGACAAAACTCCTTGACATTTTCTGACATGTGAGGCCAGTGAAAGTGTGGAACAAGCCTGTCCCAAGTCTTATTCTGGCCTAAGTGTCCTGCAAGGGGAATATCATGGGCCAAGGTAAGAAGGAAGCCCCTAAACTTCAAAGGTATAACCAACCTCCTGGTTGTGCCAGGCTTGGGGTCTCTAGCCTCTGAATAAAGGAGCCCTTCATCCCAATACACTTTATGGGTACCTTGAGCATTCCCTGCAGCCTCAGCAGCAGATTGCTGTCTGAGGGGTTCAAGTGAAGGGCAATCTAATTGGGCCTGCCCCAGGTCTGCCCTTGAGGGTCCCCCTGTCCCCAGAAACTCAACCTGATCAGGTTCAAGCTCCTCTGAGACAGTCTCCTCTTGGACTGCAGAATCAGTTTCCTGTGAAACTTGATCCTCAACCTGGGGCAAGTGGGAAGGCACAGCCTTAACCCTCTTGCTCCTTCTCTTGGGTTGTGGTTGGTCTATTGTTTCAAGATCCACCACTGGTTCAGGAAGGCACTTCTTAGCCTGAGACCTTGTCACTGCAAGGACATGAGCTGAAATCCCTAGCATTTCTGCATGAGTCCTGTACTCCACTTCTGACCAAACTGAGCTTTCAAGATCATTGCCTAACAGACAGTCTACTGGGAGGTCTGCACTCACAACAACTTTCTTTAGGCCATCTACCCCTCCCCAGGAGAAGTTCACAACAGCCACACTATGGGAAGTAGTGGAGTTGCTTGCATTGGTCACTAGGTAACTTTCACCTAGTACAATCTGTCCAGGGTCCACAAAGTCAGGTGTCACCATTGTGACACTGGCACAAGTGTCCCTGTAGGCCTGAGCCAGTTTCTCATTGATTAAGGGAGTCTGCCTATATTTGCCCAGATTACTGGGGCTTACTGCAGTGGGCAAAGATAAGTCCACATCATATAGGAGAACTGCCTGTGTGGGGATTCTGACTAGGCCAGATTCCACCTCAGTACCCAGGGTCAACCCTACTAAACCCTTTGGCTGTGTACCACCACTGTTAACTGTACTAGGGGGTGCAGGTGCTTTAGGAGCTGCAGTGGTGGGGACTGGATTTTTCTTAGTGCATTCACTGCCCCAGTGTGAAACTGATTTGCAGGTATTACACCAAGGTTTCTTTGGGCCATCATTCTTCTTTTTCTTGTTTCCATTTTGGGAAACCCCCTCCTTATTGCTAGTTTGGGGGCCTGAAGACTTCTGGTCCTTTTCTTTATCTTTCTGATTCCCACCCTTCTGGTCTGTTTTCTTCTGGTCACCTTGGTTCTGGTTTTTCTGCTTAATCCTTGTTCTGACCCATTTGTCTGCCTTCTTTCCCAATTCTTGGGGAGAGGTCAAATCAGAGTCAACAAGGTATTGATGCAACAGCTGGTTCTGACAGTTATTAAGGATCTGTTCTCTCATCATAAGATTGTACAATCCTGTATAGTCTGAAACTTTACTTCCCTGCAGCCAACCCTCCAGAGCCTTAGTGGCACAATCTACAAAATCAGTCCAGTCCTGAGTCTGTGCTTTTTGGGTGTCTCTGAACAACAACCTGTATTGCTCAGTGGTTAGGCCAAACCCTTCAATAAGAGCACTCTTCAGAACAGAGTAGTTTTTGGCATCCTCAGGTCTAACAGCGAGGAGCCTGTCCCTCCCTTTCTCAGAAAAGGAGTACCATAAAATTGCTGCCCACTGATCCTCAGGGACCTGCTGTACCATGCAGGCCCTCTCAAGAGCAGTCATCCATTTGTGGATATCATCCCCTTCCTTGTAGGGGGGCACAATTTTTGTCAGGTTTCTATTGTCATAGGCCCTGTCTTTTTCTTTAGGAACTTTGCTGCCACCAGTGGCATCTAAGCCACACAATTTTCTTTCTCTTGCTAAAGCAAGTTTAGCTTGAGCCAAGGCTACCTCTTCCCTTTCTATTTGGAGTTGGACAGCCCTCATCCTGGCCCTATGCTCTTTTCTCTGGGAGGGAGTCATCCCTCTTTGAGATTCTCTTGAGGCACTAGAAAGATGAGAGTCCCTTGATTGAGATCTCACCCTCCTGTTACCTGGGAGAATTTGGTTATGAGATCTAGAGTGGTGCTGGCCCTCTCCATTCTCATGTAGGTCCAAGTTGGCCTGGTTAAGCCTGGCAACCTGTACCTGGTTTCCCCTCTGATCCTGATCTTCAGGTTCTTCTAAATCAGAGCCATCCTCTTCCTCTTCCTCCTCTACTTCATCTTCAGGAAGATCCTCATTCTCAGGGGAGTGTATCCCTTCACCTGTTTCTAAGGGAGCCTGACTCACCTTATCTAAGTCATCCTTTTCTAGGATAGCTATTAGGGAAGGAATGGTAGGGCCTCTGCCCCTTTTTAGCCCCCTGGCTGTGCACAAGGCACTCAGGTCTTTGTGGCTAAGGTTGTCATATCTGGATGTTGTCCCTATAGGATCAACTATTACAGGAGCAGAGCCTGAGGCTCTACCTGTATCAGACATGACTGCTAGTGAGGTGTAAGTGGTGCACTTACCTACACTAAGTGGTTTCCTACTGTACCTTGCTAGTGAGTTGTAGTCAGGGTGTGCTAATCCCTTTAATCTACAACTACTAAGTTCAGTAGAACTTAATATGCTAAGCTTTTGATTTATATGTACCTAGAGGTACTTGATGTGATCTTTCAATTTGATAAAGATTGCAATGGTAAAACAAACAGCAAGCTCAAATCCGCACCGCTGCACACCAATGTGAGAAGTTGGCCTGATATGTAGTGTTTCCAATTCTGGAACCACTGGGTATCAGTCCAAACAAACCCCAAAGATGTCAGGTTGTAAGTCAACCTTGTTAGACAAGCTATCCTAGTGGTAGCATGGACTAAGCAGCCTTAAAGGCTTAACTTAAGAGGTCGTGTTAAGCGAGCCGTTTTACCACATACAATCCTGTAATCAAATGAAAGGACACCACACAAGTATATATTATAAAAATATATGTATTTATTTCTAAATTACTCCCCAGTACTCTTTATGAGGAAAGGGGCACAAGCGTTAAATCAAAAGCACAGTAAAACATATGAAGTTGCACAATTATGGATGAGGGCGGGTGGCCACTCAGACCATATACTAAAAAAGTGGTATAAGTAACACTTCTCGAACAATGGTTAGGCCTAGGGCCTAGAGATTCGCTGGGAGCAGTCAGGACTAGCAATGATGAAGTCGGGAGTAGCCCACAGGAGACGGGTGCAGCACGGAAAGTGCGGCGCGCACCAATGCAATGTCAATGGTGCGTAAAAGTTAGTTAAAGTGAATTAAAAGATACTTCCGCTGAACCTAGAAACACAAAACTTTAGACACAGACCCTAGAGGTGTGTACCAGTGTGGGAACACCGGCGTTGCAATGTTACCTCACCCACAGGCCGTGGGTGCACAGGGTCGAAGTGGCGTCGGGTTCTGACACGCAGGTTCTTGGTGCTTGAAGCTGTTGCAGCTGCAGGCGACGTGAAGCAGAAGTGTCAGGTGCGATCCAAGGGTGGATCGAAGTGCAAAAGTACCTGAAAGCAGAGGGGACAGAGTCTGGGTCACTCAGCAGTGACCAGGGTGGAACCAGGACGGAACCAGGCAATGTCGGGCGCAGTCAGGTGGTTGTCGATAGGCTTCTCTCCGCTGTCACGTGGGCTCTGGGGCATCTGCGACGTCCAGGAGCAGGTCACGATCTGTCCCACGTAGGCTCTCGCCGTCAGCACCGTCGGCTTCAACATTGCAGCAAACAGCACTTGGCAAAAGCAATCCACGCGGAACCGGGAGATTGCTTATCACTCGAACCAGGAGGGTCAGAGTGGGGGCTCCTTTTCACAGGAGCTGGTGCAGATCTGGAGCAACCAGAAAAGCGAGTCGTATTTCAAGTTTCGTCGGCACAGGGGCCACAAGCCAGCTGGCAAGTGACCGGGCCAACGCGTCGAGCCCACACAAGCAGAAGGGCCCCACGCAGCACTCGTCGAGTGTGGAGGGGTGAGCTTTGGTGCAAGTGGAGCTCGGGGCTGGGGCTTCTCAAACCCCGGTGCACAGCTTCGAGGATCACTCGTGGGCTGCACGGTCAGCGTCTCATGGCCTTTTCAAGATGGCGTGCCCCACGCTTCCGGTCGCCTCCACTGGTCTCAGCTCTGCAGGGACTGTGGATCGGGCAGGTAGAAGGCAGGCAAGCTTGATCTCGTCGATCTCTGTCGCTCGAGTTCCGGCGGGAACTGCAACAAAGCAAGGGTCGAGGGCTGGATGGTACCTGTTTGCACAGGGTGGTCACTCCTTGACCACAAGGGAGATTCTTCAGTCTTCTAACGTCGTGTAGAAAGTCGAAGGGTCCAGAATTCGTTTCTTATGTTTCTTCAGGATGATCTGAGTTGCATTGGCACTGCTCCCCCTCTTATTCGAATCTGGGGGGTTGGACATCCTGCTAGGTCCCCTCCTATGGGTGGGACCCAGGAAGGGGGTGGTTACACCCCTCTCCTTTGATCCTGGCCGCGCTGGGACAGGGGCTGGGAGGCCCCAGAACCGGTTTGGCCGGATTATGCAAGGGGCAGCCTTGTGCTCCCCAGGCAGTGTCTGGTTTCTTTGAAACCTCCCTATTCCAATCCACTATCTCCTGTCTGGGGTGGTTTGACACCGCCCTGTGACAGGAAACTCTTTGTCCAGGCCTCCTCTGCCGAGTTTCGGTCAGCAGCAGGAGGCCAGACCCGTGTCTGTGGCAGGGGCATCATTTTGTGGATCTGAGGCTCATTTTAAATCAACCGCGTTTCAGTAAAGTAACATGTCTTCTCCCTCTAGAAGGGTGGAATGCTACCCCCGTCGCCAGAACTGGCGAGGGGGGTAGTATTCCAATTCGTATGACACCTTACACGACATGTTTTGATAAAGCCAAACCAAAGTTGCTATATAACCGCGAGGATTATAAGGCGCTTAAGAGTATATGGTATGGCATTATCCCGGATCAGCTTAGGGAGTTGTTCCCGACAGCTGCAGACAGGCTCAGCTCATGCCAGAGCTCCATCTCACATAAAACCACGCACTCTGCCTCCAGGATTGATGAGGCCTTCCATAGGAGTGGCTTACAGGCTATATATGTGTCCAGATATAGGTTTAGATATAGGTATACTATATCTAAGCAAGGGGTGATTACACCCACTTGCCCCAGCTGAGGGATCAGCCAGTTGTGTCAATTTAAGAACCAGCCAGGGGTGGCAAAAGCTATGCTTCAGCCCCTGGTAGGCCTTGGTGGCACCTATGCCCTGAGCACCTATAGTGCATGGTACAGGGGCTGACAAGGAGTCCATTTCCAATTGTGGTATGTACCTATAGCACATGTATTATAAATTTAGAGAGAGAACAGCAGGCTGGGGGTCTGATTAGCAGGCCTACAGCCTCAGTAAGTCGAAAACCAGTGAAGCAAAAAGCAAAAATTGGGGTGACCATAGGATAGCAGACCCTACTCTCCTACAGGGTGTGTGGGTGAGGCTGAGTGGGTTGTGAGGGCGAGGGGGTGAGGGGGTGTGAGGGTGAGTGAGGGTGGGAGAGAGGGTGTGACGGTGTGTGAGGGTGAGGGTGTGTGAGGGTGAGGGTGAAGGGGTGAGGTTATGTGAGGGTGCGGGGGTGTGAGGGGGTGTGAGGTTGTGTGAGCATGAGAGAGTGTGTGAGGGTGAAACTGTGTGAGGGTGAGTGAGGGTGTGTGAGGGTGAGAGGGTGTATGGGGGTGAGTGAGGGTGTGTGAGGGTGAGAGGGTTGTGAGTGTGAGGGGCTTAGGGGGTGTGAGGGTGAGAGTGAGAGGGTGGGTGTGAGGGTGTGTGAGGGTTAGGGTGTATTTGGGTGAGGGTGTGTGAGGGTGAGGGTATATGAGGGTGAGGGAGGGTGTGTGAGGGTGAGGGGGTGTGAGGGTGAGGGGGATGAGGGGGTGATAGGGTGAGGGGTGTATGGGTGAGGATGAGTGTGAGAGGGTGAGGGTATGTGAGGGTGAGGGGGTGTGAGGGTGAGGGGTGCGAGGGGATGTGAGGTGAGGGGTGTGAGTGTGTGTGAGGGTGTGAGGGTGAGAGTGTGAGGGTGAAGGGGTGTGCAGTTGAGGGGGTGTGAGGTTGAGGGGGTGGGAGGTTGAGGAGGTGTGAGGGTGTATGATGGTAAGAGGGTGTGTGAGGGTGAGAGGGTGTGTGGGCGTGAGTGACGGTGTGTAAGGGTGGGAGAGGGTGTGTGTGTGAGTGAGGGTGTGTGAGGGTGGGGGTGTGAGGGTGAGGGGGTGTGAGGGTGAGGGGTGTGAGGGTGAGGGGATGTGAGGTTGAGGGGGTGTGAGGGTAAGAGGGTGTGTGAGGGTGTGTGAGGGTGAGAGGGTGTGGGATGGTGAGTGAGGGTGAGTGAGAGGTTAGTGAAGGTTTGGGTGAGAGGGTCTGTGAGGGTGAGGGGTGTGTGGGTGAGGGGGTGTGAGGGTGAGTGAGGGTGTGTGAGGGTGAGAGGGTTGTGGGGGTGAGGGGTTGTGAGTTTGAGGGGGTGTGAGGTTGAGGGGGTGTGAGGGTGAGTGTGTGTGTGAGGGTGATGGGGTGTGTGGGTGAGGCTGAGTGGGTTGTGAGGGCGAGGGGGTGAGGGGGTGTGAGGGTGAGTGAGGGTGGGAGAGAGGGTGTGACGGTGTGTGAGGGTGAGGGTGTGTGAGGGTGAGGGTGAAGGGGTGAGGTTATGTGAGGGTGAGGGGGTGTGAGGGGGTGTGAGGTTGTGTGAGCATGAGAGAGTGTGTGAGGGTGAAACTGTGTGAGGGTGAGTGAGGGTGTGTGAGGGTGAGAGGGTGTATGGGGGTGAGTGAGGGTGTGTGAGGGTGAGAGGGTTGTGAGGGTGAGGGGATGTGAGGGTGAGGGGATGTGAGGGTGAGGGGATGTGAGCGTGTGAGGGTAAGTGAGGGTGTGTGAGAATGCGGGGGGTGTGGGTGAGGGTGAGTGAGGGTGAGAGGGTGAGGGGGTGAGGGTGAGGGGGGGTGAGGGTGTTAGGGGGTGTGAGGGTGAGGGTGTTAGGGTGAGTGAGGGTGGGTGTGAGGTTGAGGGGGGTGAGGGTGTGTGAGGGTGAGGGTGTGTGAGCACTTAGGGTGTGTGAGGGTGAAAGGGGTGTGAGGGTGAGGGGGTGTTAGGGTGAGGGGTGTAAGGGTTAGGGTGAGTGTGTGATGGGAGGGTGTGTGAGGGTGAGGGGATGTGAGGGTGAGTGAGGTTGTGTGAGGGTGAGAGGGTGTGTGAGGGTGAGAGGGTGTGTTAGGGTGAGAGGGTGTGTGAGGGTGAGAGGGTGTGTGAGGGTGTGTGAGGGTGAGGGGATGTGAGGGTGAGTGAGGTTGTGTTAGGGTGAAAGGGTGTGTGAGGGTGAGTGAGGGTGGGTGAGGGGTTGCAAGTGTGAGTGAGGGTGTGTGAGGGTGTTTGAGGGTGAGGGGGAATGAGGGTTTGAGGAGGAAGGGTTGTGAGGGTGTGAGGTGGTGTGAGGGTGAGGGGGTGAGGGTGAGGGGGTATGAGGGTGAGGGTGTGTGAGGGGGAGTGAGGGTGTATGAGGGTGAGAGGGTGTGAGGGTGTGAGGGTGGCCAATGGTGAGAGTGTGAGGGTGAGGGGGTGTGAAGGTGAGGGGGTGTGAGGGTGGGTGAGGGGGTGTGAAGGTAAGTGAGGGGAGGGGGAGGGTGAGAGGCTGAGGGTGTGTGAGGGTGAGAGGGTGTGTGAGGGTGCAGGTGTTTGAGAGTGAGGGTGAGGCAGAGGGGTTGTGAGCGTGAGGGTGTATGAGGGTGAGGGGGTGTGAGGGTGAGGGTGTGAGGGTGAGTGAGGGTGTATGAGGGTGAGAGGGTTTGTGAGGGTGAGAGGGTGTGTGAGGGTGAGTGTGGGTGATTGAGGGTGTGTGGGTGTGGGTGAGAGGGTGTTTGAGGGTGAGGGGTGTGTGGGTGAGGGTGAGTGAGGGTGAGAGGGTTGTGGGGGTGAGGGGTTGTGAGGTTGAGGGGGTGTGAGGGTGAGGTTGTGAGGGTGAGTGAGGGTGTGTGAGGGTGATGGGGTGTGTGGGTAAGGCTGAGTGGGCTGTGAGGGTGAGGGGGTGTGAGGGTGAGTGAGGGTTGGAGAGCGGGTGTGAGGGTGTGTGAGGGTGGTGGTGTGTGAGGGTGAGGGGGTGTGATGGTGATGGTGGTTGAGGGTGTGTGATGATGAGGGGGTGTGAGGGTGTGTGAGGGTGAGGGTGTGTGAGGGTGAGTGGGTGAGAGGGTGAGGGTGTGTGAGGGTGAGAGGGTGTGTGAGGGTGAGAGGGTGTGTGAGGGTGAGTGGGTGAGAGGGTGAGGGTGTGTGAGGGTGAGAGGGTGTGTGAGGGTGAGTGGGTGTGAGGGTGAGTGGGTGTGAGCGGGTGTGAGGGTGAGAGGGTAAGGGGGTGTGAGGGTGAGTGTGAGGGTAAGGGGGTGTGAGGGTGTGTGAGAATGAGAGGGTGAGGGTAAGGGGGTGTGAGGGTGTGTGAGAGTGAGAGGGTGTGAGGGTGAGGGGGTGTGAAGGTGAGGGAGTGTGAGGGTGAGGGGTGAGGGTGTGTGAGGATGTGGGGGTGTGAGGGTGAGGAGGTGTGAAGGTGTGTGAGGGTGAGTGGATGTGAGGGTGAGGGTGTGAGGGCAGGTGAGGGTGGTGAGGGTGAGGGGGTGTGAGGGTGTGTGGGTGAGGCTGTGAGGTTGAGGGGTGTGAGGGTGAGGATGTGAGGGTGAGGGTGTGTGAGGGTGAGGGGTGTGAAGGTGAGGGTGAGGGGTGTGTGAGGGTGAGAGTGAGGGGGTGTGAGGGTGAGAGGGTGTGTGAGGGTGAGGGGGGGTGAGGGTGTATTTGGGTGAGGGTGTGTGAGGATGAGGGTGAGGGTATATGAGGGTGAGGGAAGGGTGTGTGAGGGTGAGGGGGTGTGAGGGTGAGGGGGATGAGGGGGTGATAGGGTGAGGGGTGTATGGGTGAGGATGAGTGTGAGAGGGTGAGGGTATGTGAGGGTGAGGGGTGTGAGGGTGAGGGGTGCGAGGGGATGTGAGGTGAGGGGTGTGAGTGTGTGTGAGGGTGTGAGGGTGAGAGTGTGAGGGTGAAGGGGTGTGCAGGTGAGGGGGTGTGAGTGTTGGACAGGCCACATGAAGGGCCGCTCTCCCCCGGCCCAACCAGGCCTGAGCCCAGTCCCGCAAGTACCACACACCACCATTGCACGTCCTCCGTCCCCTCAGGGACCCCTGCCCTCGAGCCTGCTGACCTCGAGGGTCCGATCCACTGCCGGCCCACGCGCCCAGCCTGGGGCGCCATCTTGGACACTCCACCACGAGGCCGCCTGGCCCCCGATCGACCTCAACCCTGGGCCTGGCCCGGCCTCAGACATTCCGGCACCACCCTCCACCCAGGAGGTGAGCGGGCTACTTGGCAAGTCAATGGGAGAAAGAGGTGCCGATGGCTCTCCCCCACCAAGTGCCGCTCGCCCATCGCCTCCCCGGGCGCTGGCTCCACCCCCCTGCTGGGTGTCTGGACTCCCCCATCCCGGACCTCCCGACCTCCAAGTGCGAGGGTCCGGACATCAAAGCACGCCAGCCCTATAACTGGGGCAGCTCCAGAGCAGGAAGGCAGTTGTATCTTGGAGTCGAGAGACGTAAAGAGGAACTCATCCTGGACGGACTACTGGCGCTGCCATAGCTCTGTCCTGTGCACCATCGTCCTGCCTGTTGGCGCTGCCACAGCCGTCGTAACCTTCATCCTTCATCGTCGTCGGGATCTGCTGGCGTGGCCGCGGACCGTTGTAACCGTCATCTTCCACCGGGACCTGCAGGCTCCGCCGCGGACCGTCGTCCTTCCTTCATCCATCTCGGGACCTGCTTGGCTCCTCCACGGCCCGATCATCTAGAACGCCGAGCTCGAGGATTGAGAGCTATTTTGTACTCATTGGTAACTAAGACTGTCCCGCTACCCCTTTCCTAAACCAGAGACTAGAACCGAGGGGACCCCTGAGTCCAGACCTCCTTGTATCCATCCTCGTAACCTAAGAATTGCATATAAAGTCTCGTTAACCTTCAACCTTGTGTGGTGTCCGTCTGTGGGGGGGAAGTTACTTATCTGTACAGTCGTTGGAGACGGCTCTCCCTAAGGACCTCTCCCCGTAACCTCGGCCGACCCTCCCGGTCCGTCTAACATTGGTAGCAGCGGTGGGATCCGAATCACCGCATAAACGTACAGAGAGTAGCTCACCCCACGACGAAGTCACAATGACCACGAAAGAGAGCGGATCAACCGAGAAATTCCAAATGGAGAAATTGGAGGAGTACAACCATCGTGAACTTAAGCAATTCTGCATCGAACTGGGTATCGCTACCACCGGACTGAGTACCAAGGACGATTTTAAGCATGCCCTAGAATCTTGGGCAGAAACCGGGGCTGCCGGAACCCCTGATCAAAGCACCGTAGAAAAAACGACCACGGCCCCGGAAGGGCAAAGAACGGGTCTCTCGCAAGGCGAGATCCAGGAAAGAGAAAGGACCCGACTACACGAACTAGAAATGGCCCGACTTAAAATGGACGTTGAACTTAAGTTGGCCGAACAAAAAATCAACTTAGAGCACCTGCGTCTCCGAGAAGAAAGAGAGGAGAAACAGAGACAAAGGGAGCTCGAGGAAAAAAAACTAGCGTACGAACACGAACGAAACCTAGCCGAGATCAACCTACGCAAGCAGAATAAAGAAGCAGGGGTACCCGAGCGACCCCCCACCTCAGGGGCCACAGACAAAAAGGTACACATCCCCAAGGATGTTGTCCGAGAATACTTCAGAGAGGACGACATCCAGCAATGGTTTAAAGCCTATGAAATCGCTATGACTGCACACCGGATCGATAGAAGCGACTGGGGAGCCGGTCTCTGGGGAAGATTCCTCAATGAGGGCCGCGACACCCTACTACAGCTCCCGGACCACCAGATGACCTCCTACGACCATATGAAAGCGGCCCTCCTCACCCGCTATGGTCTCACACCCGAGATGTACCGTCAGAGGTTCCGAGACTGCACCCGCATCCCGGGTACAACTTGGGTGGACTATGTAACATACTTTAGCCGAGCCTTCGAGGGCTGGATCCGAGGAAGCAACGTCACGACCTACGAGCAACTATTTAACCTGATGGTATGGGAGCATCTGTCGAACAATTGCTTCATTGAACTCCGCCAACACCTCCTCGACAGCAAGTTAACGGATCCCCGGCAGCTCGCAGCCGAAGCTGACCGGTGGGAGATCACCAGAGTGGGCCGGAATGGGTCCTACGAACAGAACCGGAACAACAATGGTCAGCACCGACCCAGAGGAGGAGGAGGGGGCCAAGGGCGAGGAAGAGACAACGCCCCGGTCGCCCCCGCTACCAACACCACCCCCCCGGCCAACCGGGGCAGCACCCCAGCGCGACCGGGGTACAGAGCCAATGTCACGTGTCACCGATGTCAACGAGTCGGCCACTATGCGAACGACCCAAACTGCCCGCAGTACCAGAGCCCAAGACCCCGCCAAGTGGCCGCTGCAGCCCTAGGGGAAGAACAGATCTCCGAGGAACAGGAAGAGTACGAACAAGAGCATCAAGAGTGGGAGCCAGCCGCCATGACTCTAGCCTGCTTAGGGGGGAAAGACATGGTCCCGCGGGTCCCCCTACCCGCTAACACCCAGAAGTACAGCCAATGGGTGAGCATCAATGGACACCAGGCCGAAGCCCTTCGTGACACCGGGGCCAGTGTAACAGCCGTCCGCTGTCACCTGGTGGCCCCAGAACAGTATCTACCGAACATTCTCTGCCCTGTACGATCAGCCGATAACTCGGAGAGCCTGTGTCGGATGGCCTGCGTCCCCTTCGAATGGGGGGGGGTCTCCGGCATGTTGAAAGTGACGGTCCGAGACGATGCCCCCGTAGACTGCCTCCTGGGCAATGACCTGGAAAGCTCTCCGTGGGCCGCCGTGGAGCGAAAGGAACACCTGGGGATGTTGGGCGTCCCCGACTGGGCGTGCGTCACCACCCGTTCCATGGCCGCCCGTGCCAACCACCAGCCAGAAGAACCCGAATGGCCGGTGCCACCGCCTCCGGTCGCCCCGGCCGAAAACACCGACCGTAACATTCCCGCCGAACCAGCTCAACCCACCGACCTCGCTAACCTCGACCAGTGGCCTCAAGAAGGGGGGCCCACGCAAGAACAATTTCGCAAAGAACAGAAGACCTGTCCCTCCCTCGAGGGACTCCGCCAGCAAGCGCTCGCCCAAAGCGCAGGGGATACCCCCGGAACTCATTGGGTCTACTGGGACAATGATCTGCTGTACAGCGAGCAAAGAATCGCCGAGCTGGGGAGCAACCGAGTACTAGTGGTACCCCTCCGTTTCAGAGACTTCCTGTTAAACCTGGCCCACGATGTCCCCCTGGCAGGACATCTGGGACAAGATAAAACCTACAGTCGCCTAGTGACCCACTTCTTCTGGCCCAAAATGAGAAACGATGTGCACCAGCATTGCCGATCTTGCCCCACGTGCCAAGCCAGTGGGAAGAGCGGCCGCAAACTAAAGGCTCCCCTGCAACCTTTTCCCGTGGTCACTACCCCGTTTGAGAGAGTCGGAATAGACATTGTGGGGCCCTTGGACCCACGCACAAAACAAGGCCATCGATTCATCCTGGTGCTAGTGGACCACGCCACCCGCTACCCTGAGGCTGTTCCTCTGCGAACTGTGACAGCCCCGGTGGTCGGCCGGGCCCTGATGGGGATCTTCTCCCGTGTGGGCTTCCCCCGAGAAGTCGTCAGCGACAGAGGCACGAACTTTATTTCCAAATACATGAAGTCCCTCTGGCAACAGTGCGGGGTCACCTACAGATTCACAACCCCCTATCACCCTCAAGGGAACGGACTCGTTGAGCGGTTCAACCGCACGCTAAAGGGAATGATCGGGGGGTTGGAAGAGCCCCTCCGTCGCCAGTGGGATGTGCTGCTGCCGTGCCTCCTCTTCGCATATCGAGAAGTCCCCCAGAAATCCCTGGGCTTCAGCCCATTTGAACTGCTATATGGACACCCAGTGCGAGGGCCGCTCAGTCTCGTCAAAGAAGGCTGGGAGATGCCTCCGCTAAAGAACCCTCCAGATGTCTTCCGGTACCTCCTCACCCTCCGCAACCAGACCCGGCGGTTCAGAGAACTAGCGAAGGCCAACCTAGAGGCCAGTCAAGAGGACATGAAAAAATGGTATGACCAGAATGCCTCATCCATTGAATTCGAACCTGGCCAACAGGTATGGGTGATGTCCCCCACTGAGCCATGCGCCCTGCAAGACAAATGGACGGGGCCCTTCAAAGTAATAGAGCGCAAGGGGCCTGCCACTTATCTCATCGACATGGAATCCTCCCGGAACCCTCTCCGGGTCCTCCACGCTAACAGACTAAAGCCCCACTTTGTGCGAACAGAGCGCAGCCTCCTGATGGCCACAGACACTGGGGTTGAAGAAGACTCCGAGCCTCTCCCTGACCTCCTACGGACTCAAGAGCAAGACGGCTCCGTGGATGGGGTCCGGCTCTCAGAGGCCCTCACCAGAGAACAACGCCAGGAGTGTCAAGCCCTCCTATCACAGTTCGCCAGCCTGTTCTCCCTCACCCCGGGTGTCACTTCCTGGTGTGTGCACGATGTGGATACCGGGGACAGCCCCCCTATCCGCCACCGGGCCTACCGCGTGCCAGACCGGGTACGGGCCTGCATCCAGGAAGAAATAGCCAAGATGCTCACGATCGGGGTCATCGAGCCCTCAGACAGTCCCTGGGCCAGCCCTGTCGTACTGGTCCCCAAAGCAGCTGCCCCCGGCACCACACCCGAACTCCGGTTCTGCGTCGACTACCGGGGCTTGAATGCGGTCACCAGAACAGACGCGCACCCCATCCCCCGGGCAGATGAACTAGTCGACCGAATGGGAGCTGCCCGCTACCTCAGCATCTTCGACTTGACAGCAGGCTATTGGCAGATCGGCCTCACACCCCGGGCGCAAGAACGTTCTGCCTTCTCCACCCCCGATGGCCATTACCATTTCACGGTCATGCCCTTCGGCATGAAGAATGCCCCAGCAACATTCCAACGGCTCGTCAATCAGGTCCTGGCGGGGCTCGAAGGATTCAGCGCCGCCTACCTAGACGACATCGCTGTATACAGCCACCATTGGACCGAGCACCTCCACCACCTCCGAGCAGTGCTGCAAGCCCTTCAGCGAGCTGGCCTCACGATCAAGGCCAGCAAGTGTCAAATTGGGCAAGGGTCTGTAACCTACCTCGGACACCAGGTGGGAAGCGGCCTAGTGGCCCCGCTACAGCTGAAAATTGCCGCCATCCAGGCCTGGCAGCCCCCCATCACCCAAACCGAGGTACGAGCCTTCCTGGGCCTCACGGGCTACTACCGAAGGTTCGTAAAAGACTATGGTACCATAGTGGGGCCCCTCACAGAACTCACGTCAAAGAACCAGCCCAAGAAAGTCACCTGGACCCCAGAGTGTCAAACTGCATTTGAACAATTAAAGGCCGCCATGTGTTCCGCCCCTGTGCTCCAGGCCCCAGACTACAGCCGGGAGTTCGTCGTCCAGACGGACGCCTCCGACCAGGGCATTGGGGCAGTCCTGTCTCAAGTGAACACCGAAGGCCTTGATCAACCGGTGGCCTTCATCAGCCGGAGACTCCTACCACGGGAGCAACGCTGGAGCACCATAGAGAGGGAAGCCTTCGCTGTGGTATGGGCCCTCAAGAAGCTCAGGCCCTACCTTTTCGGCACCCACTTTCGGGTGCAGACCGACCACCGACCCCTGCAATGGCTGATGCATATGCGGGGGGAGAACCCAAAGTTGCTACGCTGGTCCATCTCCTTGCAAGGTATGGACTTCACAGTCGAACACCGGCCTGGGCCAGATCACGCCAACGCGGATGGCCTGTCCCGGTTTTTCCGCCTCGACGAGGAGAGTCCCCAAGAGGATGGGTAACTCTCCCCGCCTTCAGCTGGGGGGGACGCATGTTGGACAGGCCACATGAAGGGCCGCTCTCCCCCGGCCCAACCAGGCCTGAGCCCAGTCCCGCAAGTACCACACACCACCATTGCACGTCCTCCGTCCCCTCAGGGACCCCTGCCCTCGAGCCTGCCGACCTCGAGGGTCCGATCCACTGCCGGCCCACGCGCCCAGCCTGGGGCGCCATCTTGGACACTCCACCACGAGGCCGCCTGGCCCCCGATCGACCTCAACCCTGGGCCTGGCCCGGCCTCAGACATTCCGGCACCACCCTCCACCCAGGAGGTGAGCGGGCTACTTGGCAAGTCAATGGGAGAAAGAGGTGCCGATGGCTCTCCCCCACCAAGTGCCGCTCGCCCATCGCCTCCCCGGGCGCTGGCTCCACCCCCCTGCTGGGTGTCTGGACTCCCCCATCCCGGACCTCCCGACCTCCAAGTGCGAGGGTCCGGACATCAAAGCACGCCAGCCCTATAACTGGGGCAGCTCCAGAGCAGGAAGGCAGTTGTATCTTGGAGTCGAGAGACGTAAAGAGGAACTCATCCTGGACGGACTACTGGCGCTGCCATAGCTCTGTCCTGTGCACCATCGTCCTGCCTGTTGGCGCTGCCACAGCCGTCGTAACCTTCATCCTTCATCGTCGTCGGGATCTGCTGGCGTGGCCGCGGACCGTTGTAACCGTCATCTTCCACCGGGACCTGCAGGCTCCGCCGCGGACCGTCGTCCTTCCTTCATCCATCTCGGGACCTGCTTGGCTCCTCCACGGCCCGATCATCTAGAACGCCGAGCTCGAGGATTGAGAGCTATTTTGTACTCATTGGTAACTAAGACTGTCCCGCTACCCCTTTCCTAAACCAGAGACTAGAACCGAGGGGACCCCTGAGTCCAGACCTCCTTGTATCCATCCTCGTAACCTAAGAATTGCATATAAAGTCTCGTTAACCTTCAACCTTGTGTGGTGTCCGTCTGTGGGGGGGAAGTTACTTATCTGTACAGTCGTTGGAGACGGCTCTCCCTGGAGACCTCTCCCCGTAACCTCGGCCGACCCTCCCGGTCCGTCTAACAGTGAGGTTGAGGGGGTGTGAGGTTGAGGGGGTGTGAGGGTGTATGATGGTAAGAGGGTGTGTGAGGGTGAGAGGGTGTGTGTGGGTGAGTGACGGTGTGTAAGGGTGGGAGAGGGTGTGTGTGTGAGTGAGGGTGTGTGAGGGTGGGGGTGTGAGGGTGAGGGGGTGTGAGGGTGATGGTGGTTGAGGGGGTGTGATGATGAGGGGGTGTGAGTGTGAAGGGGGTGAGGGTGAGGGTGTGAGGGTGTGTGAGGGTGAGGGTGTGTGAGAGTGAGTGGGTGAGAGGGTGAGGGTGTGTGAGGGTGAGAGGGTGTGTGAGGGTGAGTGGGTGTGAGGGTGAGTGGGTGTGAGCGAGTGTGAGGGTGAGAGGGTAAGGGGGTGTGAGGGTGAGTGTGAGGGTAAGGGGGTGTGAGGGTGTGTGAGAATGAGAGGGTGAGGGTAAGGGGGTGTGAGGGTGTGTGAGAGTGAGAGGGTGTGAGGGTGAGGGGGTGTGAAGGTGAGGGAGTGTGAGGGTGAGGGGGTGAGGGGTGAGGGTGTGTGAGGATGTGGGGGTGTGAGGGTGAGGAGGTGTGAAGGTGTGTGAGGGTGAGTGGATGTGAGGGTGAGGGTGTGAGGGCAGGTGAGGGTGGTGAGGGTGAGGGGGTGTGAGGGTGTGTGGGTGAGGCTGTGAGGTTGAGGGGTGTGAGGGTGAGGATGTGAGGGTGAGGGTGTGTGAGGGTGAGGGGTGTGAAGGTGAGGGTGAGGGGTGTGTGAGGGTGAGAGTGAGGGGGTGTGAGGGTGAGAGGGTGTGTGAGGGTGAGGGGGGGTGAGGGTGTATTTGGGTGAGGGTGTGTGAGGGTGAGGGTGAGGGTATATGAGGGTGAGGGAAGGGTGTGTGAGGGTGAGGGGGTGTGAGGGTGAGGGGGATGAGGGGGTGATAGGGTGAGGGGTGTATGGGTGAGGATGAGTGTGAGAGGGTGAGGGTATGTGAGGGTGAGGGGTGTGAGGGTGAGGGGTGCGAGGGGATGTGAGGTGAGGGGTGTGAGTGTGTGTGAGGGTGTGAGGGTGAGAGTGTGAGGGTGAAGGGGTGTGCAGGTGAGGGGGTGTGAGGTTGAGGGGGTGTGAGGTTGAGGGGGTGTGAGGGTGTATGATGGTAAGAGGGTGTGTGAGGGTGAGAGGGTGTGTGTGGGTGAGTGACGGTGTGTAAGGGTGGGAGAGGGTGTGTGTGTGAGTGAGGGTGTGTGAGGGTGGGGGTGTGAGGGTGAGGGGGTGTGAGGGTGAGGGGTGTGAGGGGTGAGGGGGTGTGAGGGTGAGGGGGTGAGGGTTAGGGGGTGTGGGGGTGTGAGGGTGAGGGGATGTGAGGTTGAGGGGGTGTGAGGGTAAGAGGGTGTGTGAGGGTGAGAGGGTGTGGGATGGTGAGTGAGGGTGAGTGAGAGGTTAGTGAGGGTGAGAGTGAGGGGGTGTGAGGGTGAGAGGGTGTGTGAGGGTGAGGGGGGGTGAGAGTGTGTGAGAGTGAGTAAGGGTGAGAGGGTGAGTGAGGTTGAGGGGGTGTGAGGGTGAGGGGGTATGTGAGTGTTGGACCCGGCCTCGTGGCGTGGTCCGACCCCTCCCGCATGGCGGGTCCCGGACTACTGCTGCCCCTGTTCCCCGGACAAGAGCCGCACCTTCCGCCCCTCCGGGCTGCCCCCAGCTCTTCCCCGACGGAACTCAAACTTATATCCGCAACCTTCTCGGCTGGCCCGGACCCTTTTCCCGGACCACCATCTCCGGCCCAGCTGCCATCTTGGGCCTTCCACGACCAGGCCTCGTGGCCGCGGATCGACCTCAGCCTCAGACCCAGCCAAGCCCCGACATCGAGGCACCACCATCCACCCAGGGGGTAAAGAGACCACTTGGCGAGTCAATGGGAGAAGGAGTTTCGATGGTCCCCCCATCCGCCTGGTTTCGGTCGCCCCCGGCCTCCCTGGGTGCTGGCTCCACCCCCCTGCTGGGTGTCTGGACTCACTCATCCCGGACCCCCGACCTCCAAGTGCAAGGGTCCGGACATCAAAGGGCACCAGACCTATAACTGGGGCAGCTCCAGAGCAGGAAGGCAGTTGTATCCTGGAGTCGAGAGACACCGAGACAAACTCATCCCTGGAGGCCTGCTGGCGCTGCCGCGGCTCATCTTCGTGAACTATCCTTGAAGGCCTGCTGGCGCCGCCGCGGTTCATCTTCGTGAACAACCTTGAAGGCCTGCTGGCGCTGCCGCGGCTCATCTTCGTGAACCATCCTTGGAGTCCTGCTGGCGCTGCCGCGGCTCATCTTCATGAACAACCTTGAAGGCCTGCTGGCGCTGCCGCGGCTCATCTTCGTGAACCATCCTTGGAGTCCTGCTGGCGCTGCCGCGGCTCATCTTCGTGAACCATCCTTGAAGGCCTGCTGGCGCTGCCGCGGCCCCTACCAGAGAACCCTCCAGCCCGAGGATTGAGAACTGTCCGACCGTTACCCCTGTACCAGACCGGACCGAGACTGTCCCGCTACCCCCTTCCCACAGAGACTAGAATTGAAGGGATCCTCGTACCCTGTTCCTTCTGTATCGTTACGATAACCTGCCTAAGACTACTTATAAAAGTGTTGAGAACCTATCTTTGTGTGACGTCCATCTGTGGGGGGGGGGGTTGCTCGTCCGTACGATCTAAGGAGAGGACCCTCGCAAGGAGGCCTCTCCCCCTTGCTCGGCCGACCCTCAGGGTTCCCGTCTAACATTGGTGGCCAGCGGCGCGATTCGAGCCGACGCAAATCGTACGGAGAGTAACTCGACCCACTACAAACGAAAAACACACAGCGACCATGTCGACAAAAGAAACAGGAACAACCACAAAATTCCAGATGGAACGGCTGGAAGAGTACAGTCACAAGGAATTGAAGCCATTCTGCATAGACTTGGGTATCGCTACCACGGGACTAAGTACCAAAGACGATCTCAAGAACGCTTTGCAGACTTGGGTGGAGACGGGAGCATCACCACCCCAAAACGAAAACACTGCGACCACTGAAACCATTGCAACCCCCGAGGAGGAGAAAAGCGCGGGCCTCTCTCCCGAGGAGGCCCGAGAACGAGAAAGGAGCCGGCTCCACGAGTTGGAACTGGCTAGACTCCGCTTAGATTGGGACCTGAAACTAGCGGAAAAAAAGATAGCCCTTGAACACTTATGATTGCAGGGAGAACGGGAAGAGAAAAAAAGCCAGAGGGAGCTGGAGGAGAAGAAGCTCGCGTACGAACACGAGCGCGGTTTAAAAGAACTAGAAATCAGAAAACAAAACAGGGACCTCGGCGTCTCCGAGAACCAGAGCTCCACTCCCCCTACGGACACCAAGGTCCACATTCCCAAAGATGTTGTTCGAGAGTACTACCGGAACGACGACATCCAGCAATGGTTTAAGGAGTACGAGGTGGCCATGACCTCCCACTGTGTCCCACGAAAAGACTGGGGGGCCGTGTTGTGGGGGAGATTCATCAACGAAGGAAGTGATGCCTTACTACAGCTCCCCGACGCTGAGATGACCTCCTACGAGCATATGAAAGCCGCCCTTCTCACTCGCTATGGGCTTACCCCCGAGATGTACCGGCAGCGATTCCGAGACTGCAAAAGGATCCCCGGTACCACCTGGGTGGAATATGTGAACTTTTTTAGCAGAGCCTTAGAGGGGTGGATTAAAGGCAGCCAGGTCACCACCTACGAACAACTGGTCGATTCATCGTGTGGGAACACCTCTCCAATAACTGTTTCGTTGAACTAAGGCAGCATCTCCTCGACAGCAAACTGACCGAGCCCCGGAAACTCGCCATTGAAGCGGATCGATGGGAGAGCACCCAAGTCTCCCGGAACTGGGCGGGCGACCAAGACCGAGCCTCCCAGGGGTCCCACCATCCACGAGGAGGAGGAGGCCAGGGTCGGGGCAGGGACACCGCCCCGGTGCCCTCCACCAGCACTCCCCCGCCCCCGGCCGGAAGAGGGAGCCCTCCGACACGGCCGGGATTCCGCTCCAACGTTACCTGCCACAAATGCCAACGACCCGGTTATTACGCCAATGACCCCAACTGTCCAAGAAACCAACCCTCCCATGCCACGGGTCCGCTAAACCGCCAGATCACCGCCGTCGCCCTAGGGGAGGGACAGGGCGAAGAAGAAGCCGAAGATTGTGAACAATACCAGACCGAGTGGGAACCCGCAGACATGTCCCTGGTGTGTCTAGGCGAAAGAGACATGGTCCCGCGGGCCCCCATCCCGGCCAGCACGCAGAGGTACAGCCAGTGGGTCACCATTAATGGACACCGGGCCGAAGCCCTCCGCGACATGGGAGCCAGTGTGACAGCCGTCCGTTGCCATCTGGTGACCCCAGATCAAATCTTGCCCAACGTACTATGCCCCGTACGGTCAGCGGACAACTCTGAGAGCCTGTGCCAGATGGCCCGCGTCCCCTTCGAGTGGGGAGGAGTGTCGGGCATGCTGAAAGTGACCGTACGAGACGATGCCCCCGTAGACTGCCTCCTCAGGAACGACCTCGAGAGCTCCCCCTGGGCGGCCGTTGAACGAAGGGAGCACCTGGGAATGCTTGGCCTTCCTGAATGGGTCTGTGCGACGACCTGATCCATGGCCGCTCGCGCCATCCCCTCCACTGAAGAACCCGAGTGGCCCGAACCTCCACCGCCCGTCATCACTGAAGACACCACCCCCGAGGACGGTCCCCCGGGGCCCAACGATGAAGCATCTGAGCCACTCCGCGACCTCCTGGAGCTGGCCCAGTGGCGCCAAGAACTTGGCCCCACTCAAGAACAGTTCCGCCAAGAACAGAAAACGTGTCCCTCCCTCGAGGGGACCCGACAGCAAGCCGCAGCCCAGAGCGCAGGGGATGCCTCGGGGGCCCACTGGGTCTATTGGGACAATGAGCTCCTCTACAGCGAACAGAAGATTGCCGAGCTAGGGGCCAGCCGGGTGCTGGTAGTCCCCCTCCGATTCAGAGACTTCCTCCTGAACCTGGCTCATGATGTACCTCTCGCTGGGCACCTGGGGCAGGACAAAACTTACAGCCGCCTGGTGACCCATTTCTACTGGCCCAAAATGAGGAACGATGTGATCAACCACTGTCGAGCCTGCCCCACCTGCCAGGCCAGCGGGAAGAGCTGCCGAAAACTAAAGGTCCCCCTGCAACCCTTTCCAATCGTCAACACTCCCTTTGAACGGGTGGGGATTGACATTGTGGGGCCCCTGGAGCCCCGGACATCGCAAGGTCACCGGTTCATACTCGTCCTGGTGGACCATGCCACCCGCTATCCCGAAGCCATACCACTCCGGACCGTGACGGCGCCCGTGGTGGGCCGAGCCCTGATGAGGATCTTCTCGCGGGTGGGCTTCCCCCGAGAAGTCGTCAGTGATCGGGGCACAAACTTCATCTCCCGATACATGAAGTCCCTATGGCAACAGTGCGGGGTCACCTACAAATTTACGACCCCCTACCACCCGCAAGGGAACGGACTAGTGGACCGCTTCAATCGCACCCTCAAGGGTATGATCATGGGCCTGGAAGAGCCCCTACGACGCCAATGGGACGTGTTGCTGCCCTGCCTCCTATTTGCCTACCGGGAGTTCCCACAGAAGTCCCTGGGATTCAGCCCCTTCGAACTATTGTATGGGCACCCCGTCCGGGGTCCCCTAAGTCTGGTCAAAGAGGGATGGGAGGTGACCCCCCAGAATGCTCCTCCTGATGTGTACAGGTACCTCTTGACCCTCCGGAACCAGACTCGACGGTTCAGGGAACTTGCCAAAGCCAACCTCGAAGCCAGCCAAGAGGACATGAAACGTTGGTACGATCAAAACGCCTCGTCCATTAAGTTCGAGCCGGGACAACAGGTCTGGGTCATGTCCCCGGTCGAACCTTGCGCCCTTCAGGACAAATGGACAGGACCCTTCAAGGTGATGGAGCGTAAGGGCCCCGTCACCTACCTGGTGGACCTGGAGTCCCCCAGGAACCCCCTCCGGGTCCTCCATGCCAACCGACTTAAGCCTCACTTTGTGCGCTCAGAACTTAGCCTCCTGATGGCTACCGACAGTGGGGCTGAAGAGGACTCCGAGCCCCTCCCCGACCTCCTGAAGACCCTCGAAAAGGACAGCTCCGTGGAAGGAGTCAACCTCTCTTCCGCCCTGACCCCAGCACAACGCCAAAGCTGCCAAGACTTGCTACAGCAATTCGCCGATCTATTGTCCCTCACCCCCGGGGTCACTCCCTGGTGCCTCCACGATGTCGACACCGGGGATAGCCCCCTATCCAGCACAGGGCCTACAGAGTTCCCGATCGGGTACGCGCCTGCATCCAGTCAGAAGTGTCCAAGATGCTGGCTCTGGGAGTGATCGAGCCCTCCGACAGCCCCTGGGCCAGCCCGGTCGTGCTGGTCCCCAAGGCCGCCGCCCCTGGCGTCGCCCCTGAACTCAGATTTTGTGTGGACTACCGGGGCTTGAACGCCGTCACCCGAACAGACGCTCACCCCATCCCTCGGGCTGATGAGCTGATCGACCGCCTGGGGGCCGCCCGCAACCTGAGCACCTTTGACCTGACTGCGGGCTACTGGCAGATCGGCCTCACCCCGGGCGCCCAGGAGCGATCCGCCTTCTCCACCCCAGATGGCCACTACCACTTCACGGTGATGCCCTTCGGGATGGAAAACGCTCCCGCCACGTTCCAGAGACTCGTGAACAAGGTACTGGCGGGGCTCGAGGAGTTCAGCGCCGCCTATCTGGACGATATCGCCGTGTACAGTCTCCACTGGGCAGAACACCTCCAACACCTCCAGGAGGTCCTGGGAGCCCTCCGGCGGGCCGGACTAACAATCAAGGCCAGCAAGTGCCAAATCGGCCAAGGGTCCGTGACCTACCTGGGGCACCAGGTGGGAAGTGGCCAGGTGGCCCCTCTCCAACCCAAGATCGCCGCCATCCGGGCCTGGGAACCTCCAGTCACTCAAACAGAGGTCCGAGCGTTCCTGGGGCTCACCGGATACTACCGGCGCTTCGTGAAGGACTATGGCAGTATTGTGGGCCCCCTCACAGAGCTCACGTCAAAGAAGCACCCACCGAAGGTACACTGACCCCTGAGTGTCAGGCCGCCTTCGAGACCCTCAAGACAGCCATGTGTGCCGCACCCGTGCTCCAAGCCCCCGACTACAGTCGGGAATTCATAGTACAGACCGATGCCTCCGATCACGGCGTCGGAGCCGTTCTCTCCCAGATCAATGCAGAGGGAGTTGACCAGCCAGTAGCCTTCATCAGCCGACGCCTTCTGGCCCGAGAACAGCGCTGGA
The DNA here is from genome assembly GCF_964263255.1 of Lissotriton vulgaris. Taxonomy (NCBI): domain Eukaryota; kingdom Metazoa; phylum Chordata; class Amphibia; order Caudata; family Salamandridae; genus Lissotriton; species Lissotriton vulgaris. The sequence goes on from NW_028244108.1 coordinate 57,217, forward strand.
TCACCATAGAGCGAGAGGCCTTCGCCGTGGTGTGGGCCCTCAAGAAGCTCCGACCCTATCTCTTCGGTACCCACTTCCGGGTGCAAACGGACCACCGACCCCTGCAATGGCTGATGCAGATGCAAGGAGAGAACCCGAAGCTGTTGCGTTGGTCCATCTCCCTGCAGGGGATGGACTTCACTGTGGAGCATCGCCCAGGCAACGACCACGCCAACGCAGACTGCCTGTCCCGCTTCTTCAGCCTCGGCGAGGAGAATACCCAAGAAGATAGGTGACTCTCCCTGCCTTCAGCTGGGGGGGGACGCATGTTGGACCCGGCCTCGTGGCGTGGTCCGACCCCTCCTGCATGGCGGGTCCCGGACTACTGCTGCCCCTGTTCCCCGGACAAGAGCCGCACCTTCCGCCCCTCCGGGCTGCCCCCAGCTCTTCCCTGACGGAACTCAAACTCATATCCGCAACCTTCTCGGCTGTCCCGGACCACCATCTCCGGCCCAGCCGCCATCTTGGGCCCTCCACGACCAGGCCTCGTGGCCGCGGATCGACCTCAGCCTCAGACCCAGCCAAGCCCCGACATCGAGGCACCACCATCCACCCAGGGGGTAAAGAGACCACTTAGCGAGTCAATGGGAGAAGGAGTTTCGATGGTCCCCCCATCCGCCTGGTTTCGGTCGCCCCCGGCCTCCCTGGGCGCTGGCTCCACCCCCCTGCTGGGTGTCTGGACTCACTCATCCCGGACCCCCGACCTCCAAGTGCGAGGGTCCGGACATCAAAGGGCACCAGACCTATAACTGGGGCAGCTCCAGAGCAGGAAGGCAGTTGTATCCTGGAGTCGAGAGACACCGAGACAAACTCATCCCTGGAGGCCTGCTGGCGCTGCCGCGGCTCATCTTCGTGAACTATCCTTGAAGGCCTGCTGGCGCTGCCGCGGCTCATCTTCGTGAACAACCTTGAAGGCCTGCTGGCGCTGCCGCGGCTCATCTTCGTGAACCATCCTTGGAGTCCTGCTGGCGCTGCCGCGGCTCATCTTCGTGAACAACCTTGAAGGCCTGCTGGCGCTGCCGCGGCTCATCTTCGTGAACCATCCTTGGGGTCCTGCTGGCGCTGCCGCGGCTCATCTTCGTGAACAACCTTGAAGGCCTGCTGGCGCTGCCGCGGCTCATCTTCGTGAACCATCCTTGGAGTCCTGCGGGCGCTGCCGCGGCTCATCTTCGTGAACCATCCTTGAAGGCCTGCTGGCGCTGCCACGGCCCCTACCAGAGAACACTCCAGCCCGAGGATTGAGAACTGTCCGACCGTTACCCCTGTACCAGACCGGACCGAGACTGCCCCGCTACCCCCTTCCCACAGAGACTAGAATTGAAGGGATCCTCGTACCCTGTTCCTTCTGTATCGTTACGATAACCTACCTAAGACTACTTATAAAAGTGTTGAGAACCTATCTTTGTGTGACGTCCATCTGTGGGGGGGGTGATTGCTTGTACGTACGATCTAAGGAGAGGACCCTCGCCAGGAGGCCTCTCCCCCTTGCTCGGCCGACCCTCAGGGTTCCCGTCTAACAGTGAGGCTGTGGGGGTTGGGGGGGAGTGTGAGGGTGAAGGGTGGGTGAGGGTGAGTGAGGGTGAGAGGGTGAGGGTGTGTGAGGGTGAGTGAGGGTGTGTGAGGGTGAGAGGGTGTGTGAGAGTGAGGGTGAGGATGTGTGAGGGTCCCTTGGGGAGGCCTTGTGTTTCTTTCTGCAGTTTATAGTGAAGTCTGAACTGGGGGAATCCAGTGTTTTTAATTTAATTGTTAATTCCGATTTTTCATAGGTAAAGGAAGTTAGGGTTGTAGGGCCTGTGTGCGCTAAGCTCCCGCCTGCCTTCCGTGAGGTCCGAGCAGAAACAGGCCCAAAGGAAACACACCAGGTGTGTTTGATGCGAAGGGGCAGAGATAAGGACACATCTAGGTTCAGAAAGACAAGAGAGGCAGTGCTGTGTGTGAGTAGAGCCAGCACCCACAGGAAAGGTAAAACTGGACTGCAGAAACTGTCCACCGAGGGAAGGGGGGGCAGGCGAGAAGACGGGAGGGGGAGAGGGAAGAGGATGGTGGAGAGAGGGAAAGTGCTGCCTTTAATCTTTTAGCCCAGTCCCTTTCAAACTGGATGCCCTGACTTCCTGCTGGCATAAAAGGTTCTTTATCTTCTTTATGGGGCCATCTGGACCCATAAAGAAGATAAGAAACCTTTTACGCCAGCAGTAAGTCGGGGAAGTCAATCTGAAAAAGACGGGCCTTAAAGAGAACGGAGAACGTCACTAGGACCTCTTCTCTAATGGCTGGCCACCGTTTAGGAGGCCAGCCAATGGAGAAGAGGGGCGGGGCTTAACCTCGCTAGTGATGTGCTCTCTATCTCATTAAGTCTCAATAGCGAGACTGCGCAAGCGCAGCCATCTGAGGCTGAGACCTAAAAAAGGGTAAAACAGAAAGACATACATGTGGAAGCTGGAGCTGAAGGCTTACACCTGCCATTATTATCCCTCAACCACTTCATTATTTTCAATGGAGCTCACTACATTCCAGTCCACCTTTTAATACTGATGACACAGTTCCATGCCTCAAATTGATTCTGATGTGTACCAACCTCACCCAGCATTTCGACCACATATATAGTCCTTAATTACCATGTAAAAAATATAGCAACAATTTCCTTACCTTAAACACTGGGGTTGTTGTATTATAGGGGTGCAAGAGCAGCAAAGTAGGTTGGGTTCTGTACAGGACCCTCTTGTTGTTTGCCCAAAAATTATATAGAGTGTGTCGCCCTTTACCAGGATGGTGAAAAGAAAAATATAACATAATTAATAGTGGCAATGAAACACATAAATTATAAACACTTATTTGTTATCATTTTCACAATCCCTATAGTTTCAGTCAGTCATGCAACATTGACCCCAGCACCTCCACTCTTAAAATTGTGAAGTAGTGTGGCTCACTGGTTAGAGGCGGCAGACCCAAGAGCAGAGGACGGCCCGGGACCAGGGTTCGATTCCCGGCGCGGCAGGTTTCTGGACCAGGGTCAGCGGACTCGATAATTCTCTCGCCTCGGTGCCCACTCTGATCAGCGATCACACTCGGCAACTCTGGGCATTAGCTTGCCTCATCTTCACTAACGGCCCCACCAGACCGCCGGGGATGCCTGGTCTCACCCTGGAGATACCCATTAAGGGACCATCTCTCAGGGAAGCCAGGAAGGGTTTCGCAGCGGTCGAAGCGCCTTGGGACCCTACGGGTAAGTAGTGCGCTATATAAATGCCTATACATTTACATTCCAGCAGCACTGCGGCCTTCAAACATGGCAGACCACACCAAAGACCTTCATCCAATGGCTGCGCACTCACTTTCACATCGCGGAACCTGGCCTAGGGTACTGATGGTAACTGCCAGTTTAAGCAACTTAACTGATCAGACACAGAATAGAAGCTGTTCATAGAATGTTTATTGTTGTAACCACCAAAGGAATGAACAGCAGTTGACAGTGGCACCACATGTTACTGCAATATTTAAAGCCTAAGGCTTCAGATAGTGCTGCAACTATTATTTAGGTGGAACACATAAAACGCAATCACTGCTGCTCATTCCTGTGCTACAAAAATAAAGTTCTATTTGTGTTCACGTGAGTATTATACAAAGTTTATTACTGTTGGAAAGGGGATCTTAGGGCTGGCCGAGCAAAGTCGAGAGGCCTCCTGGCGAGGTTCCGGTCAGGCTCCACCGGTCGATCCTCAGGATGGTGCAGATGTAGTTTAAGAAGCCCACCTCTAGATTGCCCCAAATCTGGCTCGTGTTACAACACAGACTTAGAGGGAATCAAGCGAGGGGCGCGGGAAGGGGACAGCGGGGAGGGAGATCTTGTGGGAGACAAAAGAATAACACCAAGGTAAGTACAGTTCAAAGATATGCTTTACACAACAGGCACATAGATTTCATACCCTATCTTCTCCCCTCACCTGAAAAGAAAAATACTTGAAGCTCCAACCATAGAAGAGAGGAAAGGGCAGTAGAGAGGCCGCTACACACACTAAACGAACAACACACAAAAGACAAAGAATACTATGTTACCCTCACAGCTTAGTATTTCTGTCACTCTTCAAGAGAACTATAACGAATGAACACATACCATAATGGCTGTGGTGCGAAGCTTAACCTCAACACTTCATGTGTACTGACCCCCTCATTCTCTCTCCTGTAAGAACAAAACAAAGGAATTCTGAAATCTTGTATCCCAAGAATCACTATATAAGTCTCATAGCAGGTACACTCCAGTTGCAATCACATCAGCATGAAGAGCTTGTTTTAACTGAAGTCACAGTTCGTCTGAATATGAGGAAAACAAAAAGAATGGCCAAATCCCAGTGTGAATTGTTTTCACTGGAACACCTCGTACAGCAAATGCCTCTTTGCTATATGGAAAGCAATTCAGCCTCTCTGCACGAGATCTAAAGTCTGATCCCCTCCAACAGAGAAGCTTCGAAAAACACACAGAGTCCTGACCCGGTTCCACTCTGCAATGAGACCTTAGGAAACTTGCAGCCAGATTCATGAAGCATTTTTCCGGGCGCAAACGGTGCGAATCGCAGAATTCGGCCGTTTGCGCCCGCAAAAATTGCATTAGAAATTCATCATTGGGTCATGTACTCGCAAATTGAGAAATCGCAAAAAATTGCGATTTTTCAAATTGCGATCACATTTAAGGAATCTCAATTTGAGATTCCTTAAATGATATTCATGACCCAATATAAAATTGCGAATTCGCTATTTTTGGACGCAATTTACCGCGAGGTCAAACCTCGCGGTAAATTGCGAAAACTCAGAAAAATGCATTTAAATGCATTTTTCTGAGTTGCATGTTACACACACACATGTCCTTTGGACATGTGTGTGTGCAACACCTGTGTCACATTTCATTTGAGGGGTGCTACAGGGTGTCCTGTGGACACCCCTGGCACCCTTCAAATCGCAATCTTATTTGCGATTAGCTAATTGCTAATCGCAAATAAGGAATACTCCCCATTCATTCCTATGGGCCTTTTGGCCCATAGGAATGAATGGCGAGTTATTCCTTATTTGCGATTAGCAATTTGCTAATCGCAAATTAGGAATCAGTAGGAATCGCATTTTATTATGCGATTCCTACATGAATGCCGTTTTGCGAGTCCTTAATAGCGAATCGCTATGATTCGCTATTAGGGGCTCGCAAAACGGCCCGTTGATGAATCAGGCGGTAGGTCTCCTCCAACAGAGGATGTGGTCTGGACTCGGAAGAACAACAAGTCGGGCAATCCCACTCTTCCAAACCTCAGAGCGGACCCGATTCACCGAGTTGAAGAACTCAATAGAATGTGGTATCAGGGTTGGTGCAGGTGCACCCTTACCGCCTTTAAACCAATTCCATGATTCAGAAAAGGGGGTGGGGATGTACAGAGTATCTGAATAAAGCAGACTACTCCTACCCAGTCCAAAGATCAGGGCTTGATCCATCACCGTTTTTTAGCTCACTGCACCATCCCAGCTCAGAACCTGGCTATATGCAAATTAGTCTGTCCCTGGCCCAGTGCATCATGGGAACAGGGCAGACCAAACTACCAAGCCAATTCTTATACTGGGAAGGAAACAAGCTTCCGGGGACCGGTTTCTGGCATTACAGCCGTCTTCGGCCCGGCTTGCTTGAATCCTGATGGTGCAATGAGCAAGGGACTCACATCTGAGTATACCCTTCCACGCTTATGGTGGACAAAATGATTCAGAAAAGGGGGTGGTGATGTACAGAGTATCTGAATAAAGCAGACTACTCCTACCCAGTCCAAAGATCAGGGCTTGATCCATCACCGTTTTTTAGCTCACTGCACCATCCCAGCTCAGAACCTGGCTATATGCAAATTAGTCTGTCCCTGGCCCAGTGCATCATGGGAACAGGGCAGACCAAACTACCAAGCCAATTCTTATACTGGGAAGGAAACAAGCTTCCGGGGACCGGTTTCTGGCATTACAGCCGTCTTCGGCCCGGCTTGCTTGAATCCTGATGGTGCAATGAGCAAGGGACTCACATCTGAGTATACCCTTCCACGCTTATGGTGGGCAAAATGATTCAGAAAAGGGGGTGGTGATGTACAGAGTATCTGAATAAAGCAGACTACTCCTACCCAGTCCAAAGATCAGGGCTTGATCCATCACCGTTTTTTAGCTCACTGCACCATCCCAGCTCAGAACCTGGCTATATGCAAATTAGTCTGTCCCTGGCCCAGTGCATCATGGGAACAGGGCAGACCAAACTACCAAGCCAATTCTTATACTGGGAAGGAAACAAGCTTCCGGGGACCGGTTTCTGGCATTACAGCCGTCTTCGGCCCGGCTTGCTTGAATCCTGATGGTGCAATGAGCAAGGGACTCACATCTGAGTATACCCTTCCACGCTTATGGTGGGCAAAATGATTCAGAAAAGGGGGTGGTGATGTACAGAGTATCTGAATAAAGCAGACTACTCCTACCCAGTCCAAAGATCAGGGCTTGATCCATCACCGTTTTTTAGCTCACTGCACCATCCCAGCTCAGAACCTGGCTATATGCAAATTAGTCTGTCCCTGGCCCAGTGCATCATGGGAACAGGGCAGACCAAACTACCAAGCCAATTCTTATACTGGGAAGGAAACAAGCTTCCGGGGACCGGTTTCTGGCATTACAGCCGTCTTCGGCCCGGCTTGCTTGAATCCTGATGGTGCAATGAGCAAGGGACTCACATCTGAGTATACCCTTCCACGCTTAAGGTGGACAAAATGATTCAGAAAAGGGGGTGGTGATGTACAGAGTATCTGAATAAAGCAGACTACTCCTACCCAGTCCAAAGATCAGGGCTTGATCCATCACCGTTTTTTAGCTCACTGCACCATCCCAGCTCAGAACCTGGCTATATGCAAATTAGTCTGTCCCTGGCCCAGTGCATCATGGGAACAGGGCAGACCAAACTACCAAGCCAATTCTTATACTGGGAAGGAAACAAGCTTCCGGGGACCGGTTTCTGGCATTACAGCCGTCTTCGGCCCGGCTTGCTTGAATCCTGATGGTGCAATGAGCAAGGGACTCACATCTGAGTATACCCTTCCACGCTTATGGTGGACAAAATGATTCAGAAAAGGGGGTGGTGATGTACAGAGTATCTTTCTCACTGCTCCATCAGGATTCAAGCAAGCCGGGCCGAAGACGTCTGAAATGCCAGAAACCGGTCCCCGGTAGCTTGTCTCCTTTCTGGTGAAGAATTGGCTTGGTAGTTTAATCTGCCCTGTTCCCATGATACACTGGGCCAGGGACAGACTGATTTGCATATAGCCAGGTTCTAAGCTGGGATGGGGCAGTGAGATAAATAACGGTGATGGATCAATCCCTGATCTTTGGACTGGGTAAGAGTGGTCTGCTTAATTCAGACACTCTGTTCATCACCACCCCCTTTTCTGAATCGTTTAAACCAATTCCAAGCAGAGCCGCTAGCCAGGGACCGCCAGCATCCAGGTTCCAAAGAAAAAATCATCGGCAAACTCTCCTCCGGGCGCCGCCATGATAACGCGGCTGCGGAGGTGATGTCACACGCATTGCGTGCCCCTCAGGAGTCTGGGTAGTGTAGTTCCGCCTTCTTCCGCATACACCGGCATACAGTGACTGCCGGAGATCGAGTGTGAATATGACAGAACATCCCCCTTCCGATATTCACTGTATGCCGAAGGGCTTGCCAGGATGCAAGCGATGGAATCTAGCCAGATAACGAGGGGCATGTATTGCATCTCGGGGCTCCCAAGAGTCCTCCTCTGGGCCATAGCCCTTCCATGATACCAAGTACCAGACCTTCCCTCTCACCAACTTAGAATCCAAGATACCCTTCACCTCATATTCTCTCTCATGTTGTACCCAAAGAGGAACAGGAGCTTTAGACACAGGTCGAGCAGAGGGCTTAAGCAAGGACACGTGAAACACAGGATGTATTCGGAAATGGGCCGGCAAACGCAGCTTCACTGAGACCGGATTAACTTGTTTCACCACTCTGTAGGGGCCAATGTACTTAGGATTGAATACGCTGTGTTTCTTAAACTTAATGTTTCTTGTGGACAACCATACCCAGTCCCCTCTATGGTAACCGACCCCAGGCCTACGATGTTTGTCAGCCTGTGCCTTGTATCTAGCCTTAGCCTTATCCAGATTCCTACGAGCCTCCGAAAAGCTTTTGCGCATCATCAGCAACCTGGAACGCAATTCTGGAAACCTAGTCTCAGAGGAAGGCAGAAGAAAAGGAAGGAAACGTGGATGGAAACCATATGTGCAAAAGAAAGGGGTGAGTTTGGTAGAGGAATGTACAGCATTGTTATAGGCTATCTCAGCTGCCCACAACCAATCAACCCAAGCATCAGTGGTGGTGTCCACAAAACATCTCAAGTACTGCTTCAGGGTTTGGTTCAACCTCTCGGTTTGACCATCGGTCTGAGGATGGAAGCTCGTAGAGAGGGAAGAAGTTACTTGTAATTTAGCGCACCATGCCATCCAAAACCCTGCAGTGAACTGAGCGCCCCTATCGGATACGATGACTCTGGGAAGGCCGTGGAGCCGAACGACATGTGTCAGGAGTACATGAGCTAATTGAACTGAGGAAGGAGCCTGTTTCCATGCCACAAAATGCCCCATCTTTGTGAGATAGTCTATAACCACTATGATCGCAGTCATTCCTTTATCTTTCGGAAGCCCTACAACAAAGTCCACAGAAAACCTTTCCCATGGTAGTTCAGGAGTAGGCAGGGGGTGCAACAACCCCTGTGGCCGTCGATGGTCAGTTTTCATTTGCATGCATATGGTACAGTTCTTTACCCATGCGACCACATCCAGACGTATGGAAGGCCCCCAAAACTGTCTCAACATGGTCTCCAGTGTCTTTATGGGTCCCATATGTCCTGAACATGGAAGAGCATGACACCAGGCGAATGCTTGTTTCCTCAGGGCAAGGTTGGCTAGGAGCACTTGTCTGCCTCTTTTAGGAATGCCTTGGACTAGCCGCCACTCCGGATGGCTCCTGAGCCATTGTTTCCATTGGAAGGTTTGGACCCCTTTCTGAATTCTCCGAAGGAAATCTTCTGTTTGAATAACTCCTAGCACCTTGCTATGTTCAATGATGGCTCTTTCGGCAGGTATTCCGCTTGATATCCCCTGCTCCAGGCGTGTGAGGGCGTCCGCTTTTTTGTTATCCGTTCCCGGACGAAAAGTGATGATAAATCGATATTCCGCAAAAAAAAGCATCCATCTTAATTGTCTTGGGGGTTAAATGGCGGGCTGCTCTCATATACTGTAGATTACGATGGTCCGTAAATACAGTAACTGGGTGAGACGCCCCCATTAGCCAGTGTCTCCATTCCATAAAAGCGTCTCTGATTGCTAATAGCTCCTTTTCAGCTATGGTGTAGTGTTCTGAAGTGTTCAACTTCCTGGACATAAAGGCGATGGGATGAAGATATCCAGTGGTGGCATGCCTTTGCGACAGTACAGCACCTACTGCAATATCGGAGTCATCTGCTTCCACGACGAAAGGTAACGACGGATTTGCGTGGATCAGAACGGGTGCCTTGGTGAAAGCTTCTTTCAATTGGTCAAATGCCTCTTGTACTTCCGTTGTCCAATCAAAGGGTGTGTTCTTCCTGGTCAACCTGGTAAGCGGAGCTACCAAATTTGAGAAATGCCCAATGAACCTCCGGTAAAAGTTGGCAAAGCCTAACAGACTTTGAATGTCTTTAACGGTTTGAGGGCGAGGCCAATCCAAGATGGCTTGTACTTTTCTCTCTGCCATAACTTGGCCAGTGGGGGTGAGCATCACTCCCAGAAATTCAACGGTCTGCACGTGAAATTCACACTTCGTGAGCTTGCAGAAGAGGAAGTGCTCTTGTAACGCCTGTAGTACTCTTCTTACGTGCTGGATATGATCCTCCACAGAGTCTGAGTAGATAAGAATGTCGTCGATATAGACGACTACGAATATATCCAGAAAATCACGCAGCACTTCGTTCAGAAAAAACTGGAAAGCTGCGGGGGCATTACACAGCCCAAAGGGCATTACTAGATATTCAAACAGCCCATACCGCGTCTTGAATGCCGTCTTCCATTCATCCCCCTCACGCATACGAACAAGATGATATGCCCCTCTGAGGTCTAGTTTCGTGTATATGCGTGCTTGCCTCACTTGTTCCAATAATACCGGGATTAATGGGAGCGGGTACTGGTTCTTGATGGTTATAGCATTCAACGCTCTAAAGTCAATGCAGCATCTCAACTCCCCATTAGCTTTTGGAATAAAAAAGAGGGGAGATGCTGCGGGGGATCGTGATGGACGAATGAACCCCAGATCCAGGAGCTTGTCCAGATAGATCCTTAGATGTTGGTTCTCTGGTTGTGTTAGTGCGTAAATCCTCCCACATGGTACCACCGCTCCTGGGACCAAATCAATGCGGCAGTCATATTCTCTATGAGGCGGAAGAACCTCTGCCCTTGTTTCGCTAAACACCTCGATGTAGCTGTGATAGTGGACTGGCAGCTCTACCTTCTTTTCTGCGGCTGTGGCTATGTGCATCATGGTAGCTAACACAACCGAGGGTTGTATCGTTTCGGTATTGCAATGTAATAGGCAATAGTTTGATTGAAACTGCAATGAGTGTTCCGTCCAGTTGATCACAGGTTCATGCTTCTTCAACCAAGGTAGTCCAAGAATCACCCCATATAAAGGGTCTTGAATGATGTTGAAGGAGAGCCTCTCTCTGTGATGATCGTTACAAATCAGCTCATACTCCTGAGTATGGTGACTGATGGGACCGGATTCCAACTCGTGCCCATCTACCGCAAACACCTGTTCGGGTGTCGATTTACTTATCAAACGGACCCCTAAACGTAGGGCTTCTTTAATGTCCATGAAACAGCCCGTGGCCCCTGAGTCCACCCTGGCTCGCAGGCTTTTTATGTCTTGGTCAATACAAATTTCCATGGAGATAAAAAAATGATCCGGATCATGGAATTCCTGGGTATCTACAGAAGGGATGATGTTAATGCTTGAGTTGTTCCCTTCTCCTTCACTCAAGCGTTGCAGTTTTCCGCCCCCTTCTCGACAACCGCCATCTGGCCCGGACGGAACCTTCCAGTTTTAGGCTTCACAGGACATTCCCGTAGAAAATGGCCTTTCTTGCCACAGTATAAACATAATCCTTGCTTCCTTCTATGGTCTCTTTCGCTCAGCGTAAGGGAAGCCCGGACTGTTCATTCTTCCATGGGTTCGGGCCTTACATCCGATTTCTCCACGTCATGTCCCTTCTCGACAAAAGTGGAATCCTTTCTTTTGTGGTCCCCTTTCCTTTCTCTGATTCGATGATCCAATCGCAGAGCCAGGTCGATGAGGGCCGCACATGTTTGTGGTTGTGGGTCCACTTGCGCCAGAACGTCCTTCATGTCTTCTGTAAGTCCATGGTAGAACATCACGGATTGTTTGGCATCGGGCCAATCCGTTTCAGCAACTAACCTCCGAAAGTGATTCAGGTAGGTAACCAAGTCGTTCAGCCCCTGCTTGAGTTTTAACAGTTCTATGTCCGCAGAGAAAGTTTCAGCCCGACGATCAAAAGTTTTCTCAAAGGCTGCACGAAAGGTATCCCAGTCAAAGAGCATGGCATCGTCTCCCCTGACGATAGGGACCGCCCATTGTGCTGCCTCACCCCCTAAATATGAGATGAGGAAGGCCACTCGGGATTGGTTGGTTAGGAATAGTTTGGGTTTACATGCAAAGTGGAGCATGATTTGCGTCATAAACACTTGCACCTTCTTTTTGTCTCCGTAAAACCTTTCAGGAGGGGCAAGAGGTACTTGGACCGGCATTTCCACCACCACTGATGTTGAGGGAGAGGGAGCACGTACATCAAAAGGATTGCCCTGTATCTGGTCTACCCTGGCCTGAAGTACTGCAGTTTCTTGAAGAGAGGCCGCTAACTCAGTCTGCACTAAGACCAATGCGGCCAACACATCATCTAGGGTAGCCATTCTTAATATCACCACCACAGTGGAGGAAATACGTATCGCGGGCCGATGATTCTGTCAGGCTCCACCGGTCGATCCTCAGGATGGTGCAGATGTAGTTTAAGAAGCCCACCTCTAGATTGCCCCAAATCTGGCTCGTGTTACAACACAGACTTAGAGGGAATCAAGCGACACACACACTAAACGAGCAACACACAAAAGACAAAGAATACTATGTTACCCTCACAGCTTAGTATTTCTGTCACTCTTCAAGAGAACTATAACGAATGAACACATACCATAATGGCTGTGGTGCGAAGCTTAACCTCAACACTTCATGTGTACTGACCCCCTCATTCTCTCTCCTGTAAGAACAAAACAAAGGAATTCTGAAATCAGGATGTGGTCTGGACTCGGAAGAACAACAAGTCGGGCAATCCCACTCTTCCAAACCTCAGAGCGGACCCGATTCACCGAGTTGAAGAACTCAATAGAATGCGGTATCAGGGTTGGTGCAGGTGCACCCTTACCGCCTTTAAACCAATTCCAAGCAGAGCCGCTAGCCAGGGACCGCCAGCATCCAGGTTCCAAGGAAAAATCATCGGCAAACTCTCCTCCGGGCGCCGCCATGATAACGCGGCTGCGGAGGTGACGTCACACGCATTGCGTGCCCCGCAGGAGTCTGGGTAGTGTAGTTCCGCCTTCTTCCGCATACACCGGCATACAGTGACTGCCGGAGATCGAGTGTGATTATGACAGTTCCTCTCCTAGGATCGTACAGTCGAGCAATCACCCCCCTACAGATGGACACCACACAAAGATAGGTTCTCAACGTTTTTATCAATACTTTAAGGCAGGTTATCGGGACGATACAGGTGTAACTGGATCCAGGGATCCTTTCAGGTTTAGTCTCTGAGGGAAGGGGGTAGCGGGACAGTCTTGGTACCAGCCTGGTACAGGGATACCCTGCGCTCAGCTCTCAATCCTCGAGCTGGGGGGTCCTTCGGTATGGGCCGCGGCAGCGCCAGCAGGGCTCCAGAGATGGTTTCATGAAGATGGGCCGCGGCAGCGCCAGCAGGGCTCCAAAGATGGTTTCACGAAGATGGGCCGCAGCAGCGCGAGCAGGGCTCCAAAGATGGTTTCACGAAGATGGGCCGCGGCAGCGCCAGCAGGGCTCCAAGGATGGTTTCACGAAGATGGGCCGCGGCAGCGCCAGCAGGGCTCCAAAGATGGTTTCACGAAGATGGGCCGCGGCAGCGCCAGCAGGGCTCCAAAGATGGTTTCACGAAGATGGGCCGCGGCAGCGCCAGCAGGGCTCCAAGGATAGTTCGGCGAAGATGAGCCGCGGCAGCGCCAGCAGGGCTCCAAGGTGGTTACGGGTTCCACGCGGATGAGTTTGTCTCGGTGTCTCTCGACTCCAGGATACAACTGCTGACCTGCTCCGGAGCTGCCCCAGTTATAGGTCTGGCGTCCTTTGATGTCCGGACCCTCGCACCTGGAGGTCGGAGGGGCCGGGATGTGCGTGTCCAGACACCCAGCAGGGGGGGAGCCAGCGCCCAGGGAGGTTGGGGGTGATCGAAACCAGGCGTCGGGGGACGGTTGGAGGACCATCGAAACTCTTTCCCCCATTGATCCGTCAAGTGGCCTCTTTACCCCCTGGTCGGATCGTGGTGCCTCGATGTCGGGGCTTCACTGAGTCTGCGGCTGGGGTCGGGCCGAGGCCACGAGGCCTGGTCGTGGAGGGCCCAAGATGGAGTCTGGGTTTGAGATGGTGGTCCGGGATAGGGTTTGGACCAGCCGAGGATGTTGAGGAGGGTTTGCCGAGTTCCAACGGGGGAGAGCTGGTGGCTGCCCGGAGGGGCGGCTCTCGTGTAGGGTGGAAGGTGCTGCTCTCGGCCGTGGAACAGGGTTCGAGGTAGTCCGGGGCCCGCCATGCGGGAGGAGTGGGACCACGCCACGAGGCCGGGTCCAACACACGTCCCCCCCAGCTGAAGGCAGGGAGAGTCACCCATCTTCTTGGGTATTCTCCTCGCCGAGGCGGAAGAAGCGGGAAAGGCCGTCTGCGTGTAGGGAGGGGCGGCTCTCGTGTAGGGTGGAAGGTGCTGCTCTCGGCCGGGGAACAGGGTTCGAGGTAGTCCGGGGCCCGCCATGCGGGAGGAGTGGGACCACGCCACGAGGCCGGGTCCAACACACGTCCCCCCCAGCTGAAGGCAGGGAGAGTCACCCATCTTCTTGGGTATTCTCCTCGCCGAGGCGGAAGAAGCGGGACAGGCCGTCTGCGTTGGCATGGTCATTGCCTGGGCGATGCTCCACAGTGAAGTCCATCGCTTGTAGGGAGATGGACCAACGCAGCAACTTCGGGTTCTCCCCTCGCATCTGCATCAGCCACCGCAGAGGTCGGTGGTCAGTTTGTACCGAAGGGTGGGTGCCGAAAGGATAGGGCCGGAGCTTCTTGAGGGCCCACACCACGGCGAAGGCCTCCCGCTCAATGGTGCTCCAGCGCTGTTCTCGGGCCAGCAGACGTCGGCTAATGAAGGCCACCGGCTGATCAATCCTCTAGGTGTTGACTTGTGAGAGAACCGCCCCGACGCCGTGATCGGAGGCGTCCGTTTGCACTATGAATTCTCGGCTGTAATCGGGGGTTTGGAGCACGGGGGCGGTGCACATCGCTGTCTTGAGGGTCTCAAAGGCGGTCTGACACTCGGGTGTCCAGTGCACCTTCTGTGGTTGTCTTTTGGAAGTGAGTTCCGTGAGGGGGCCCACAATACTGCCATAGTCTTTTACGAAGCGCCGATAATACCCAGTGAGCCCCAGGAAGGCTCGGACCTCTGTCTGGGTGATCGGGGGCTCCCAGGCCATGATGGCGTCGATCTTGGGTTGGAGGGGGGCCACTTGGCCTCTTCCCACTTGGTGCCCCAGGTAGGTCACAGAACCTTGGCCGATCTGGCATTTGCTGGCTTTTATGGTTAATATGGCCCGGCGGAGGGCGGCCAAGACCTCCCGGAGGTGTTGGAGATGCTCAGCCCAGTGGAGGCTGTACACCGCGATATCGTCCAGTTAGGCAGCGCTGAACTCCTCGAGCCCCGCCAGCACCTTATTCACCAGTCTCTGGAACGTGGCGGGGGCGTTTTTCATTCCGAAGGGCATTACCCTGAAGTGGTAGTGGCCATCGGGGTGGAGAAAGCGGATCGCTCCTGGGCGCCTGGAGTGAGTCCGATCTGCCAGTAGCCCGCGGTCAGGTCGAAGGTGCTCCGGTAACGGGCCGCCCCCAGGCGGTCGATCAGTTCATCAGCCCGGGGGATGGGGTGAGTGTCTGTTCGGGTGACGGCGTTCAGGCCCCGGTAGTCCACACAAAACCTGAGTTCGAGGGCGACGCCAGGGGCGGCGGCCTTGGGGACCAGGACAACAGGACTGGCGCATGGACTGTCGGAGGGCTCGACCACCCCCAGAGCTAGCATTTTAGACACTTCTGACTGGATGCAGGCTCGCACTCGATCGGGAACTCTGTAGGCCCGGTGTCGTACAGGCGGGCTATCCCCGGTGTCGACATCGTGGACGCACCATGGGGTGACCCCGGGGGTAAGAGAATAGATCGGCAAATTGTCCCAATAGCTCTTGGCAATCTCGGCGATGTTCTGGGGTCAGGGTGGACGAGAGGTTGACTCCCTCTACGGAGCCGTCCTTTTCGAGGGCATTCAGGAGGTCTGGTAGGGGCTCTGAGTCATCTTCACCCCGCCGTCAGTAGCCATTAGGAGGCTAAGTTCTGAGCGGACAAAGTGAGGCTTGAGTCTGTTGGCGTGGAGGACCCGGAGGGGGTTCCTGGGAGACTCCATGTCCACTAGGTAGGTGACTGGGCTCTTGCGTTCCACCACCTTGAAGGGCCCGGTCCATTTGTCCTGGAGGGCACATGGTTCGACCGGGGACATGACCCAGACCTGTTGTCCCGGCTCGAACTCGATAGACGAGGCGTTTTGATCATACCAGCGTTTCAGGTCTTCTTGACTGGCTTCGAGGGTGGCCTTGGCAAGTTCCCGGAACCGCTGAGTCTGGTTCCGGAGGGTCAGGAGGTACCGGTACACGTCGGGGGGAGCATCTTGGGCGGTCACCTCCCATCCTTCTTTGACCAAGCTTAGGGGACCCTGGACCGGGTGCCCGTACAATAGTTCGAAGGGGCTGAATCCCAGGGACTTCTGGGGGACCTCCCGATAGGCGAAGAGGAGGCAGGGCAGCAACACGTCCCATTGGCGTCGTAAGGGCTCCTCTAGGCCCATGATCATCCCCTTGAGGGTGCGATTGAAGCGTTCCACCAGTCCGTTCCCTTGGGGGTGGTAGGGGGTCGTGAATTTGTACGTGACCCCGCATTGCTGCCATAGGGACTTCATGTAGCGGGAGATGAAGTTCGTGCCCCGATCACTGACAACTTCTCGGGGGAAGCCCACCCGGGAGAAGATCCCCATCAGGGCCCGGCCCACCACGGGAGCCGTCACGGTCCGGAGAGGGACAGCTTCGGGATAGCGGGTGGCATGGTCCACCAGGACGAGGATGAACCGGTGACATTGGGATGTCCGGGGTTCCAGGGGCCCCACGATGACGATTCCCACCCGCTCGAAGGGAGTGTTGACGACTGGAAAAGGTTGCAGGGGGACTTTTAGTTTTCCGCCGCTCTTCCTGCTGGCTTGGCAGGTGGGGCAAGTCCGGCAGTGGTTGATCACATCATTCTTCATCTTGGGCCAGTAGAAGTGGTTCACCAGGTGGCTGTAAGTTTTGTCCTGCCCCAGGTGCCCGGCGAGGGGCACATCGTGTGCCAGGTTCAGGAGGAAGTCTCTGAATCGGAGGGTGACCTCCAGTACCCGGCTGGCCCCTAGTTCGGCAATCTTCTGCTCGCTGTAGAGGAGCTCATGGCCCCAATAGACCCAGTGGGCCCCCGAGGCATCCCCTGTGTTCTGGGCTGCGGCTTGCTGTCGGATCCCCTTGAGGGAGGGACACGTTTTTTGTTCTTGACGGAACTGTTCTCGAGTGGGGCCACTTTCTTGGCGCCACTGGGCCAGTTCCGGGAGGTCGCTGAGCGGGGCAACTTCTTCACAGGTGGGCCCCGGTGGACCGGGTTCAGGGTCGGTGTCTTCGGCGGCGACAGGCGGTGGAGGCTCGGGCCACTCTGGGTCTTCAGTGGAGGTGATGGCTCGGGCGGCCATGGATTGGGTTGTCGCACAGACCCATTCAGGGAGGCCAAGCATCCCCAGATGCTCCCTCCACTCGACGTCAGGGGGAGCTCTCGAGGTCGTTCCTGAGGAGGCAGTCTACGGGGGCATCGTCTCGCCAGTCACTTTCAGCATACCTGACACTCCTCCCCACTCAAAGGGGGCGCGGGCCATCTGGCACAGGCTCTCGGAATTATCCGCGGACCGTACTGGGCACAGTACATTGGGCAAAATTTGATCTGGGGTCACCAGGTGGCAACGGACGGCCATCACGCTGGCTCCTGTGTCGCGGAGGGCTTCGGCCCGGTGTCCATTAATGGTGACCCACTGGCTGTACTTCTGGGTGTTGGCCGGGATCGGGGCCCGGGGTACCATGTCTCTTTCGCCCAGACATACCAGGGACATGGCTGCGGGCTCCCACTCGGTCTGAGATTGTTCATAGCCTTCTTCTTCTTCTTCTTCGCCCTGCTCTTCTCCCAGGGAGGCGGCGGCGATCTGGCGGTTTTGCGGACCCGTGGGGTTGGATGGCTGGTTTCTGGGACAGTTGGGGTCATTGGCGTAATGACCGGATCGCAGGCATTTGTGGCAGATAACGTTCGAGCGGGCCCCGGCCGTGCAGGGGGGGCTCCTCTTCCGGCCAGGGGAGGGGAAGTGTTGGTGGGGGGCACCGTGGCGGTGTCCCTGCCACGGCCCTGTCCTCCTCCTCCTCGCTGATGGTGGGATCGCTGGTGAACTCGGCCTTGGTCTCCCATCCAGTTCCGGGGGACCCGGGTGCTCTCCCAGCGATCTGCTTCGATGGCGAGTTTATGGGGCTCGGTCAGTTTGCTGTCGAGGAGATGCTGCCTGAGCTCGACGAAACAGTTGTTGGAGAGGTGTTCCCATACAATGAGGTTGAACAATTGCCGGCACGTCGGAGACTAGAACGCGACACTACATGAATGTGTAATTGTTGGACCCGGCCTCGTGGTGTGGTCCCACTCCTCCCGCATGGCGGGCCCCGGACTACCTCGAACCCTGTTCCCCGGCCGATAGCAGCACCTTCCACCCTACACGAGAGCCGCCCCTCCGGGCAGCCACCAGCTCTCCCCCAGTGGAACTCGGCAAGCCCTCCTCAACACCCTCGGCTGGTCCAAACCCTATCCCGGACCACCATCTCAAACCCAGACTCCATCTTGGGCCCTCCACGACCAGGCCTCGTGGCCTCGGCCCGACCCCAGCCGCAGACCCAGCGAAGCCCCGACATTGAGGCACCACGATCTGACCAGGGGGTAAAGAGGCCACTTGACAGATCAATGGGGGAAAGAGTTTCGATGGTCCTCCAACCGTCCCCCGACGCCTGGTTTCGATCGCCCCCAGCCTCCCTGGGCGCTGGCTCCACCCCCCTGCTGGGTGTCTGGACACGCACATCCCGGCCCCTCCGACCTCCAGGTGCGAGGGTCCGGACATCAAAGGACGCCAGACCTATAACTGGGGCAGCTCCGGAGCAGGTCAGCAGTTGTATCCTGAAGTCGAGAGACACCGAGACAAACTCATCCGCGTGGAACCCGTAACCACCTTGGAGCCCTGCTGGCGCCTCCGCGGCTCATCTTCGCCGAACTATCCTTGGAGCCCTGCTGGCGCTGCCGCGGCCCATCTTCCTGGAACCATCTTTGGAGCCCTGCTGGCGCTGCCGCGGCCCATCTTCGTGAAACCATCTTTGGAGCCCTGCTGGCGCTGCCGCGGCCCATCTTCGTGAAACCATCCTTGGAGCCCTGCTGGCGCTGCCGCGGCCCATCTTCGTGAAACCATCTTTGGAGCCCTGCTGGCGCTGCCGCGGCCCATCTTCGTGAAACCATCTTTGGAGCCCTGCTGGCGCTGCCGCTGCCCATCTTCATGAAACCATCTTTGGAGCCCTGCTGGCGCTGCCCATACCGAAGGACCCCCCAGCTCGAGGATTAAGAGCTGAGCACAGGGTATCCCTGTACCAGGCTGGTACCAAGACTGTCCCACTACCCCCTTCCCTCAGAGACTAAACCTGAAAGGATCCCTGGATCCAGTTATACCTGTATTGTTACGATAACCTGCCTTAAAGTATTGATAAAAACGTTGAGAACCTATCTTTGTGTGGTGTCCATCTGTAGGGGGGTGATTGCTCGTCTGTACGATCCTAGCAGAGGAACCTCACCAGGAGGCCTCTCGACTTCGCTCGGCCAGCCCTAAGATCCCCTTTCCAACAGTTGGCATCTGCGGCTGCAGTCTTCCAAAAGCTAATGCACCGCCTGTTCAAAGACATCCCTGGCGTCCAATACTTTCAGGACGACATCTTGATAATGGGCACGAGCCGGGGGGACCATGATGAAAAACTGACTAAAGTATTGACAGTGCTCCAAGAGAAGGGCCTCACTGCCGAGTGGAGCAAGTGTAAGATAGGAATGTCAGCAGTCACCTACTTGGGACACGAGATAGGGAATCAAGGAATCACACCCAAGAGACAAAATGTGAGAGCCATCTGTGAAGCCAAAGCCCCAACCAACAAGGAGGAGGTAAGGTCATTTTTGGGCATAGCGGAGTATTACAGCAAATTTGTCAGACATTTTGCCACCAAGACCCACAGGCTCCGACAGCTAATCAGAGACAAAGCGACGTTCAAATGGGACGAAGAAGCCCAGTGCGAATTTGACAAACTGAAGAACATCATAAGCCAAGCAATACCCCTACACGGGTATGACCCGATGGGTCACACGATTCTGACGACAGATGCCAGTGAAAAGGGCTTAGGGGCAGTGCTAGCGCAGGAGAGAGACGATCATACAGTTGAAACACTCAGCTTCGCCTCCCGAGCGCTGTCGCCCACCGAACAAAAATATAGCGTCATTGAGAAAGAGATGCTCGCGGTCGCGTGGGCCATGGGCAAATTCAGACAATTCCTATGGGGCACCCGCTTCAGACTACAAACGGACCACAAACCACTGGTCAAGGTGCTGACCTCCAGCGGACATTACACAGCAACACCGCGTATCGCGAAGATGACGCTCAAGCTGCTTGATTGCACCTACGACGTGGAGTACTTGCCGGTGACACGCAATAAGGTGGCAGACTATTTGAGCAGGGCCTCGGCCATGGAGGAAGCACCATTGGTCCTGCCTGGTACAGACGAAATGGTAGCTGCGATGGCCGACTCAGAGAGGAACATCAGCAGGCAAGAGTGGACCCAAGCTTACGAGGGAGACCGCGAAATGGAGGAAGTCAAGCAATTTCTGATCTCCGGATGGCCAGAAAAGAAACACCTTAGAGAGGCTATGAGGAAGTACTACGAAGTGCGAGAGGAGTTGTCAGTGAGTGACTCAGGGATTTTCTTGTACCGAGGTGATAAGGTTGTCCCACCAACGACGCTGATCCCAATACTGCTGGACCAACTGCATGAAGGACACCTTGGCATCGTAAAGACGAAGAAGCGCGTGAGTCAAATGTACTGGTGGCCAGGTATGGACAACCAGATAGAGCGACAAGTGAGAGAGTGCATCCAGTGCCAGGGAGCGGACAAGATCTTGAGGCCGTTAAGGCCCGCCTTAGGAATGTTCGAGCAGCCCCACAACCCGTGGGAAGACGTGGCGGTGGACATATTGGGTCCGGTGCTCAATTCCAGGGGACCGGCTAAATATCTATGCGTGATCATAGACAAATACTCGAAGTGGCCGGAGGTAGATGTGCAAGAAATCATGGACACCGACACAGTATTGAAGTTTCTCACTTCAGTATTTCTCCGAGAAGGAATACCCAGAATGATCCTGAGCGATAACGGGCCCCAATTCACGTCAGAGAAGTGGACAAGGTATATGGAGAGGAACAGAATCAAGTCCAAGCACACAGCTGTGTACCATCCCGCTTGCATCGGACAAGTGGAAAGGTTCAACCGTGTCCTGATGGAGTCCATTCAAGCTGCAATAATACAAGGAAAGGATTGGGAAACGGAGATTCAAAGCATGCTATGGGCCTACCGGATAACACCGACCGGAATAGGTTATAGTCTCTTCCAAATACTGAGTGGCAGACTACCCTTCACCAAGGACAACGTAGTCTGGAGGGAGAAGACAGTGACAAGCAAGTGGTCACCCGCAGTGGTACAGCACAACCTGGAAAGGGCTCAGAGGTTGTACATGGACCATTACAACAGGAGGCACAACACTAGGACCACTGATCTGGAAAAGGGGAATGGGTCAGAGTCAAACTTGCTACGATCCAAAAGAAAGGGGAAAGTCAATACAGCAAACCCCTAAAAGTGGAAGAGGTGTACGGAAGAGCGGCACTGCTCAGCGATGGCAGAGTGTGGTCCCAAGATCGCATGGTGAAAATCAATCGGATCATGCAGTGGCCTGCCAGCAAGGATGAAGACAATGAAGATATAAGACAAGGCAGTGAAGTAGAGGAGATGACAGGTGCAAGAGAGACTCAGGAGGAAGGACAAGTCCAAACAGACAATGAAGGGTTTGAAGAGGTCAGCACAGGAAGCCGGGCAGCTGATAAAACCACTGCTGCAACGGAGAAAGAAGTGGAGACACCGAGGAGAGCAAAGAGCCCTGTGCGTGATGGGAACAAAGAAGAGTCCACTCCAGTAAGAAGCACCCGGGCAGGGAGGGCTGTGATCCGGCCCTCTCGATTCAAAGACTATGAAGTTAATGACTTTTGAACTGGGGACTTGAACTGTTCTTTGTTATTGGAAAAAAAGGGAGATATGTAGTGTCGCGTTCTAGTCTCCGACGTGCCGGCGTGATGACGCGGCGCGCCGAAAACAGAACGCAACGACTCGCGCATGCGCAAGGGGAGATTGCATTGGCGCGAACGGCAGTTGAGAGAAGCGACCGGAGCTGCACACAGATAGACGCTCGGCGCTTCCTTTATTAGCGTTTTCCTAATAATTAATAAAAGAGCTTGTTACACCTTCTTGGCAGTCTCCCAGTGGTCATTTCAGGGGACATTGACAAACATCACAATTCAGAGGTGTCATCGGGGATGTTGTGCAACACGGCTAAACACCATTGACAAAGCCAATAGGCGAGACCTATTG